>NC_051177.1:164588477-164622884 GCF_013339695.2 Rhipicephalus sanguineus
TTGCGCTACGAACGGAGGTACTCCTGGCTTCTCCTGACGTTCTTCTTCGTACCTTTCGGGCTTAGCTGACGACACCGACACATAATGCTACTTACGTGATGCTGTAGACAACGACTGTCAGAGAACGTTTCTGCGAGATGTTTGTGTGAAGCTCAAGCTAACTCCGATTCGGGAGTTAGATTGGTTATCAGCACGTTTGGACGAGAGCGATGTCAACTTACTCGACGCGCGAAGACTGTCCGCGTACGCTTCGGAGCCAACACGACTACCCTTCAGTGAATATAGAAGCTTCGTTGATCCTTTCATCTGCGGCGACATAATCGAAGGTCCGAAAACGAAGAAACTACGCGAATGCCTCGTTGGAGAGAGAAAACCATTGTAGGATGCAGTTAGTTTTCCAGGCGTGACCTGCACCCGGAGTCAGCCTCCTAATCGGACTTGCGCAGTAGTGGGAAACTGATGCCGAATCACAGCGAACTCCGGTGGGACGCTGATGACAAGGTTTAATCGCAATAAACACAAGAATTGGATGGACGCTTCCAGGACCATCATCCGTCAAAGTACAAGCCGGCCACTATACAAGCACTCACATCTGCGTCCTATGAACAGATGTACTAAAGAAGGAGGACCTCTCTTACCCATTGCAATGGTTTCCGGAGCCTAATGCCATTAAGAGCTGGAAAGACAAGGTCGAAGTAAGAAGACTTAGTCCTAAAGAGGTGGAACGAAACAATCAGTTTCCGAAATGATCACTATGAAGTTGCACTATCAAGGCAATCAGTAGAGTGCAACTTGGTTGATCATAGCAAAGTCGCCATTTTGTGGAAGAAAGGAGCAATTGAGCCTTGCGACAAAACTATGAGGCAATACGAGTAAGACAGACATGCCAAGGAGACCTCCGCTGATAAAATGTCAGAAGTAATCCGCGAGACTTCTACGGCTACAAGATTGAAGTAGAGTTTGACGCCTCTTTGTATGGAGCAGAAGAGTTCATTTTAAGGACCAAGTTCAACAGAAAGTTGAGAACCGAGACGTTCTTTGCGTCGCACCTGCCCTCACCGTCGCAACGACTTTCGACGACGTAAAAAACAGAGCGTTGCTACACACAGACCAGCACTGCACAAAACTAATTTTGAACGAAGTGCGTCAGCGCGTTCTTCATGCGGGTGTTAATGATACTCTCGCTGAGTTAAGTGAGATATTCTGCCTAGGACACCAATATATTGAGAAAGTGCTCTACAAATGTGGTGCGTGTGCGCGAGTGTATGAAACCAACAGCACTTTTCTCAAAAGACAAAGTGCCCTCATCACAGCGTATTCAAGTCAGCGGTGTCGACTTTGCTGGGCCTGTATTCGCAAAAGAGACTTTACTGTGCAAGCCTACGTTGCTGTTCTTACATGTGCGGTAGTTAGAGCAATGTATTTATATCTGTGCAGTGGTATAACGGTCAACACAAATTCTGACAGCTTTTCGTCGTTTTATCGCGCACCATGGAGTAGCAAGTGTTTCATGTTGCGACAATGTTCCAACGTTCAGGGCAGCTAGTTGTGAACTGAAGTTCAGGTTTATGAGACATGATATTTCAGGACTTCTGTGCGCCTGTGTAAATAACGTGTAAATTATAGTTCAGCATTATTCATGGTGGGGAGGCTCTTGTGAAAGGACAATACGGACTACCAAAGGCTGCCTCAGGAGGATATTTAAAGAAAGGTTTACTGAAATTGTTGGGGCTGAAAATGTTGAAAATTGTGCGTGGCGCGGACAGAAAAACGAAGAAGAGAGCAGTGCAGCGAAGGCTTGACTGATTTGGACTGTTCCATGTGCTGAGTGTCAACAAAGGCTGCATAAGAGATTTTGCCACAGCGACTTTCTCAGGGTGAGTGGCAATTTCTAGAGACATGTATGTGATCTTGAATATGATGGAAATTTGAACCCTTTCATATATGACATCACGAATGCCGGGACTGGTCGAAATAATGGTGACATATTTTATATTTCTAAATACAGAATTACAGTTCCTAAGATTTGTATTGAGCTACCTTTATATGAGCCCAAAGCACAGCATGTTACAATGAGTTTTTATATCGTATTGTTGACGCTTCGTACGGCTTTTTGCCAAAAATAGTGTTCTCTTTATTCGAACATTTGGATGCTGGCGAAACATGCATATATTCTATATTTGGCAACACACTAAATTTTTGGATTGTCTCAGATGTAGTCGAGATTTATCTTTTGTCTGGGTATTTGCGGCACTTGAGAGCCTCAGTGAAAAATAAGTGAAATATTCGAAATGCAGAGTATCCTGTCGGCTGGCTAGGGAAGCAGGTGATGGCAGGCTAGTTAAGGAAGCAGACGATGAACTTATCCAGGGCAAGCTTCGCTTGACCTAGATACGTTCATCTATAACATTTCCCCAATGAGATATCACTGAAGGAATGCGTTATCACGTTGGCGAACAGCGTTCATTAGGAGGCCTGTATGGAGGCGTGTTCCCATTAGCACTCAGGTCATACGATGCTGCCTCTCGTGTAGCTTGTCGCGACGATGACGGCTTCTGCCACTTATCTCACAACATGTGTTGACGCGATCATAGCATGCGTGTCATCAGTGTCTTCTATATGTCGCCGTCCTCACCTTCCACCACAGTGGCAAAAATGGGCAAGCGAGTAAGCACAGATATGTAAAACACAGATGAACCAAGCCAGTAATAAACAAGCCGTTATCGGCGTGAATCACAGTACCACTCCCCCAAACGCTGCTGCATCCAAGAAGCACCGTCTCGGTACTTTTCTGTAGCGAAATATTCACACGGTCCCTGATGAGTTCGCCTAACATGCCTCGAAGGCGAAAGCCATATTCTTGCGCTTCAACTTCTCAGTTGACTGTATTTATTCCGCAGCCCCCGTTAGGTCCCTGCACTTAGCGCGCTTTTGCGCTGCTTCCTGGATCGGAGAAATTTCAAGCGTTTTACCACCTCCCGGGCTTCCGGGATCGGCTCACATGTCATGTGACAACGTCATCATTGTTGCGTACACTTATCTGACGTCACACATTTAACTATCTGTGAAGTAATGAATGAGGGCGACGTTATCACAAAATGATAAGGTTTTGCATCGCTCGTGCTGGACGCCGGACATGTCCTTCGCGTGTTTGATGAGACATCTAAGGCTTGCGCCTTAGATGCCTTGCTTGTGCTATATTTCGGGAAGAACGATCTGCTAATTTGCAAGTGGGACCTGTTATATCGTAAGTAGCGCAAGAATAAGACGCTTCATTGCATGAACAAGAACGAAATGTTTATTGACGAGGCTGCTGTCTTGGTTTTAACACCCTGGCCAGAGCCGGAGCATGCGCCGTGGTGAGGGGTGGAGGCACGTGTTATCGGTATATGCTTCCGCGAGTGCACCTAGGAATCTACCGTATATCACTTCCTCCCCTCTGAGCTAGAGAGAGAGAGAAATGTAATGCGGAAAGGCAGGGAGGTTAACCAGAAAACATATACGTGTTTGCTACCCTCCACTGGGGAAGGGTAAGGGGAGACAGAAAGCTAGAACCTATCCGGTGGCTCGTTCGGGCACGGCGTGGAGCGTCGGAGTGGGATTGTTTCTGCCGTGGAACTTGGACTTGCTGCCTCGATGCCACCTCCTGGCGCTTCCTCACCAGGCCCGGGCAGACCGGCCTGAAGGGCTTCGCCGCTAGTTGACTGGATGCCGCTGGATGAGAGTTCGCCTCTCTGCAGAGGAGTGCTCCGTGGCAATTGGCGTTTCGCAGGGTTCTTTCTTAACGGCGTCGACGAGTCGCGTGGTCGTACTTGATCGACGTGCCGACGCTGCAGCCCACCTTGCGTATTGGACGGTTAACAATCACTTGCCTTCGACTGTTGTCACGGTTGCGGGTAGCCACCTTTGACCTAGCTGACTGTACTGCCTACTCCAAACCTGCCTTTCTGGTGCAAACTCTTTCTAGCGGAGCTCGGAACTCCGTTGACGGCAGCCTACCTCTTCGCCCCGTCTTCCTCTGCAAGTAGGTGCTCAGGTAGTTCCGTGGTTTGGAAACCAAAAAGCCTTTCCAAGGGGCGACTGCTCCCCTCGGGTCGGCGTGGTCCTACAACGCAACAAACATTTGGCAAGTCGACTCTGCAGCTTTCCCACCTAATTTTTCTTCAGACCCTCCTTGATGGTGCGTACTCCCCGTTCAGCCAAACCGTTGGATCGTCGTCGCCACTGTTATATCGTAGGTAAGCGCGAAGTATAAGGTTTAGGAGAACTTTTTGTTGGGCAAGTTGGTGAACGTTCATAATGATTTTTAAGGCGCAAAGCAGGACATACACAAGAAAGGACACGGGACGGAGCGCCACTAACAACTGAAGTTTATTCGCAGGAAGTTTCTGCGCCCAGGAAGCTCGGACGGCTTTGCTCTCAAATAGTAGAAGAAAAAGACCTTCAGAATGTAAGAGGCTGTGGAACTCGACATGGGCTATCCTACACGAAATGTGCTGAAGGGGTAGTGTACGAGATTCCTCTTGCGTGCGGCTGCTCCTATATTGGAAAACCGGCAGATGCCTAATGAGCGAATCAGGGAGCACGAACGAAATGTAGAGCAAAATAACAGGGCCCCAATTTACCTAAGCACATTAGGCAGTGCCCGTTAAGCTCTTGTGGACCGCGATTTACTGACGTGCGGGTTATCGCTAAAAGCTCAGACCAAACTGCCAGAGAATTAATGGAAGCATTTTTTATCGATAAAAAAGGTGACATGTGCGTCAGCGACACGTCTATAGTATTGTACAAATCACAGAAAAAGTTCATTGAACATGCTTTATCCCGCCCCCATATATGGCAATACAACTTTCTGCGCACGCGCTGAGGACGACATATATTTATATGTGAATTTCTGCGAATAAACTTCAGTTGTTAGTGGCGCTCCGTCCCGTGTACTTTCTTGTGTATGTCCTGCTTTGCGCCTTAAAAATCATTATGAGCGAAGTATAAGATCCTTGATTGCATGAACAAGAACGAAATGTTTGTTTAAAAGCCTGCTGTCTGCTTTTAATACCGTGGCCCGAGGCCGGAGCATGCGCCTTAACGAGGGGTGGAGGCACGTGTTATCGGCATGTTCTTCGGCGCGTGCACCTAGGAATCTACGACATATCAGGACCCATTGCTTATGCTCTACGAAGCGCACATTCTCCTATCACCGCAACACTGCGAGTAAGAGACAAGAGAAAGGAAGGTGGGGAGCTCCAGGCAAAGAAGGCTTCGTAGGCCCTTTTGTTTAAAGGGTCTTCATGGTAATTGATGTGCTCAAACATTTTGCTGACCAAGACGTAATTACGTTAGTTCTCGGCCTTCGTTAGCGCCCGGCGTCATATCATAGGCGCGTCGCACGGAGCTGCCTTAAATTAAAACCATTCACCGCAGACGCACCGAAAGAAAATGACTGCTTGGCGAAAAAAATACTTCAGCCTTGGTCTTATAATTTGTTCACTTTACATCTTGAACGAATATTAGCGAAACAAAAACGAGGTCGAAAATGACAAAACAGAGTACAGCGCTGACTCGCAACTAAATTTTATATCATCGCTTCGTGAACATCATACTGGTTAAGTGCAATATATCTGGCGCCTGTATGGGCATTGAGTGAATGTACAGACAGGAAGGAGGAAGAGTTCCGGAGAGAGAAAGAGAGATACACTCTTTATCAGAAAAACAGATTTTTTCCGGCGTCTGTATACCGTTTGTATGCTACTCTGTGTAGGGATGGGGAATGGGATTGAAAGACTCCTAGAGAGAGGGAAGAAGATATTACTGTAAAGAAAAAAATTATATGCAAACGTTAAATGCCCAAGTGAACATGATAGCAATATTTACAGCGAGGGTGTCAGGTAAATTGAGGCTTTACTTTGTGAATAGTGAATCGTTAAAGCTTTCTGACTAGAGCACTTTTTGATAGGTAATTAAACAGTGACTGCAAAACCCATCGCTGTTTTGAAGGGCCGTGTACCGGGCCTAATATGCACTTCTAGACAGCAGTTTTGTCATTGTGATGGCAGCCATTTGTCGTCTCAAAGCCAAAGATAATCGAAACCCGTATCTACTCGTGTGTAGGCAGTACGTGGCCGCGGTACGTTTGAATGAGCAGAAATGACGACATGGAGATGAGGAGTGGCGCATACATTACGACGCTTGGAACAACTAAGAAAAACATTGCTGCACAAATTGCTGTCCATTACCGTTGTCAATGCGAATAACAGTAGGCTCACTTGACGGCAGTCCGCCAACATTGTGAAAATGCGTGAAGCGTCTTAACGCTCTGGCTTGCACGAAAGAAATTCCGAAACCATAAATGTTCTGCGAAACGCGCTTGCTTGCCCGCGGGATCTTTGTCAAGGCGTTTTATGTGGCCTGAGGAGACATGCACATGTTCTTCTATCATCCTAGTGATCCGTGAAGTTATTCGCTGCTGCATGGTTTATTAGCTCAGTAAATATATGCAGCAAAAAGTATGTACAGCTGTACAAGAAATATGTACAGCTTTCACTAGTGCTCAAGGCTGGAACCAACAGCGGAGCTCGTGTTCGCACTACTAAGGAAGAGGCTGCCCTCCAAGCTCCTATCTCTGGCCCGCTTAAACGACATAGGAGGTTTGGCAGGAACGTGTCACGTAACTAGAGTTACGTGAATGTTTGTCAAGTTCTCCTCCTCTTGCTTTTTCTTTCTCTCTCCCTCCCTCTCTCCTCTCTGATTTCTCTTTCCTTTTTCCATCTTCTTCTCTCGCTCTTTCTTTCTCTGTCTTTCTATTTCTTCTCTTTCTTTCCTTTCTGTCTCTCTATGCCTGTCTCTCTCTTTCTCTCTCTCTCTCTCTGTACTCATTCTCTCGGCCGTCCGAGTTATTGCATGTCATTCCGGATAAATCGGCGCAGCGGGAGAGCGCGCGCCGGGCGCTCGTGTTTGAGAAGCAAAGCAGAAGACGATGAAGAAAATGCGCACCCGTTTGTGCGACCACTATATTATTCTATGTTTTATATTTCATATAAATTTCCAGCTTTCTTTAATTTCCTAGGTCTCACCTGAAGCGTCTTGCCGCCCGGTTCTTGTCCCATCCCCCTTTGTGGGTGAGCGCCATCAGGAAGATATCGTCATCATAACACGGGATTTTGCCGACAATAAACAGATCCGCTGTTCAAAAAATGGCTCGGTTGTTACAGCGTCGCACTTCGGTGCTGAAGCCCCGTAGTTCCAACGTCGCCGTAGAGATGTTTATGTTTATCAGGTGTACATATAGCCAATGTAGCCCTGCAGCACTTTTTGAGCATGACAAGAAAACGCTGCCCATCGGTAGTCGAGGCTCCGGAGAACGTCTGAGCCAAACATTGTAGCGCAGCACGCGGCCTGGGACTTAACAATTCTCAAAATCAGCTAGATATTGCACGGTCTCGACAAATGATGCCATAAAACCAAATGACTGCCTTGAGCATCGTGAGCTAAGTTGCCGCAGCCGCCGCGGGATGTCATGATGTGCCCGAGCGCTCGCTCGCAATCGCACTGATGGTACATTCGACTGGTCGTTTTCGAGCGCTCCAGAGCGCTCTCGCGACGCGCGTCATGTTCGGCTGGTCAAAATCGAGCGCTCTGAATACGTTCGGCTGGTTCTTTCAGAGCACCACGCTCCATCTTTGAGCGCTCTGAGGTGCTCTAACTTTGGAGTTGGAGCACAACCGAGATCTGGCACAGCTCCGGTCACGTGAGTTTGACGATTTCCGTCAGTGCGTCATCCGCTGGGGCGTTTGTAGCAGAATTCCGTGCGAGCGCCGTTCGTTTTTGCATTACGCTGCTTCCCAACCTCAAGGACGCACGCTACACGAAGCATGCCGAAGAAACGGTACGCGAGGAGATCCGTAGCGTTTGTGAAGACAAGTTTGATTATCGGCCTCCCGAAAAGGATACCTAAAGTCATTATGTTGGAAGCGCAGTCCGGACATATACCGAGAAGGAGGTAAGCAATGAAATGAAATAAATACCATAAAATAAACTACAAAAAAGAAAAAAAAAGTACAATACTTTGTTTTCTTTTCTGATTATCAGTACGTTAGCAGTTTCGCAAGGTTTTTATGTCTTGAATTACGTACTTCCGCTTTCGGTTTCTGGTTGCTCCAGCGAGACGCTGTACGTTCGGCTCAAACAAGCTTTCTCCGTTTCCGATCTCGAGCTTCCCAGGTGTCGTAGCAATCTGAGTCAGAGCGTGGCGGCGCCCAGTCGAATGTACCATGAGGTAGCCGCGCGTTCGAGGGAAAAAGAGCACTCAAGTCATGACGCGTGCTGACGAACGGGCGTAGCTTCTGGCCCTCGTGTCATCATTCTCCCCCCCCCCCCCCCCCACCTCCATTTTTGTATCTTTTCCGAGCGCTCGCTGGTACGGAAAGGGAGGGAAAGCCGTTAAAGCGTGCGGCAAATCCCTGCTATTCCGCGGCAGTCGATTCGTGACGCAATAAACTGCTGTAGTGAAGCCATTCTATGATTACTTGGAAAAAAGCTGCAGGGCACCTTTAAGAATATATTATGATGAGAGTTATCCTTGTGACAGTTCTATTGGTATTACCCGGCACAGCTGTAGCGGCCTGCCATGTGCAGTGCATGTTCATGGCCTCTGCAATATATAGGCTTTCTATAGACCATCGGCCTCCGACGGGTCTGACGCCACTTCGCGGAAACAGACAAGGGCCTTTCCCTCGGTGGAGACAACCGAGCATAACTTGCCCGCCGTTAGCATGGCAGCATGTCGACTTGCAGTTGCGCCGCACTGAAGATAGCGTACAAGAGAATATATAGCAACACTATGCTGGAATTTACCAGCAATATTGGGTTAAGAGTAATTGGACTGGGTCTACTTTAGTTGTCATCAGTCATGTAAACACTGCGGCGACAGCGCACACTTAAAAAAAATATCACGACACTCATTGCAGTACGTGACATCGGTCTGTGTCGATTTGGTAGGGTCGATGCCTGCGTGAGAAAATTGCAGCCTAGCCAGGTCCTATGATCACTAAAAGTGTATAGGGCAAAAAGAAATAAAAGAATAATGAAAACGACGAACTTAGAAAACGGAGGCAGACAACCAACTGTCACTACTAACATCTGCCTGATTCACACTCGCCGAGTTTAAATACATCTTGACATGGCGTCGTGCGTGCGCAATAACGAGTTGAAAAAAATATAGAATAAAAATATGAATATGTGATAATACCTGCAGCATATCAGATGCAACATGCGCAACACCATGATTATGTTGATATAAATTCGGTGAATGTGACTCATAGAAACAGTTGTTAGTAGTGGCAGTCTGCTGCCTGCCTCTTTTTTCTATGTGCGTCGTTTTTTGCGCTATGCTCTTTTAGTGTTCATGGATAGCCAACTAGCCCAAAAGACTGTTCTGCTAAGGACCTTGGAGTTCAGTGGCCGCTGAGGTTTTAGGAGAGCTGCCGTACGCGCTCTCTTTAGCATATACGGAGTCTAAAGGTTTGATAGTACGTACCTACAACCATTCGGGAGCATAGAAATTTCGGACGCGGAGACACATTCGAAAGAATCGCTGGCTCTCGGTGAAAGTGGCACTTCTACCAGAAAACAATGGCAATCGAGCCGTATTTTTCATAAAAAGAATTGCGCCGCGTAATATATATTACAACTCTATTATGTAACCCTTTTTTAAAGGCGAAAGCCTGATATGTCCATGCGAACGTGACCTGGAACGTAAATCCGTCGTCAAAACTGAATATTACCAAAAGTCACGTGACCGCCCGCGGGCGTTGTGGGCCGACGCATGTGAGCGGCGCTATCATTGTCGTCCTTGCGGCGTTCGCGTGACTCTAGAGACTACGAAAAACGCTGTTCACGTCATAGAAAGTGCGCGGTAATATATCCGCACCGGATGGTTTTCACCTGCCAGACGTCTTCGACGAATGCACAAAAGAGCATGCGAGCTTTGACCGCGCAGATGTGGTTGGAGAGATTAGGCGCCCAACAGTTCTGTCGAGGTAGCGATTTGCTTTATGCAAGCTGCCAGCTTTTTTATGTGTGTGCTGCTGAGAATATTTTCAAGACATGCTCTTTCAAAACACGCAGTAATGCAATGCAGTAGTATTGAATCTTGAGCGCGACATAACGCAATGCATGCGTCAGAACAATCTCAACTGCGCATCACTATGCCCATTTCTGTTAATCATATGAACAAACATGCGTAGTGTGTGCATCGACAATACTTATCTGTGAAAATGCAATTCTACGCTGCAGCAGTGAGAGCTGAAAATGAAAATATGTGGGCAATATGAATGTGCACGAGAGCACTTCACAACTGTAAGCAGTTGCCTTTAGCAGGGGACTATCATACGCGAATATACGAGGTTGTGCTCACTGCAATACAAGGAGACAGAGGCTCAAAGAAGTACCTAATGCAAATTCAAGTGCTCACATTACGTTTTATTAAACAACAGCGTTTTATTAGACAAAGAAGCAATATCAGAATGACCTCGCTATATAAAATAAACAGCGTAATATATTTTCATTTATTTATTTATTTGGTTTGGATATAAAAAAAACACGAAGAAAAAGAGGAAATACGGAGGGAACAGGCTGAGAACTGCCACCTAAAGGGGCACAACGCCTGCCTGCTCATTTGGGAAAGAGGAAACATAGAGGAAAGGAAGATAGGAGGGAAAGGAAGGAAAGAAAAGAGGGTAAAGACACAAATATCACAGACGTAAACACAAGCAAGTAGTCACATGAAAAACTCAGTCAAAAATGCGATTCTTTAGCAGATGCAGTGAAGGAAACCTTTCTTAGTGAGCAGAAAAGAGAAGGAAACAGAAAAAGGCCGTGTCATTTTGTGAATGTTCCACGCACCTGAAAAGCCGAAACGCTTTAGTATATCATCACAGGATCAACGCCAGCTTTTCATCGTTAATGACGTTTTTGTGTGCTGATCACGCAGGTAGCAGGCTAAAATTGTACGCGATTGAATACACTATTGATCGGAACACACACACACACACCATAGCACACTAGATTATTGTTAAATTTCTTGGTGAAAGGATCTGGTCCTGGCACAGAGACACCACATTTAGATTTCTCCCTCTTACGCCTTCCTCGATGACAGAAAGGTCCACAAAATAGAAGAACACAACACGCTCCCCGTGCTACAGCTCGACTCGCATCGGTACCTCGTGATGTGACAATTCATACAATGTTTCGCATAACGTCAAGAAAAGAGTGCGACAAAATCAATAATTTGTGCTAGAGTGCTTTCTCTGGCGGAAGACCTGCAGCATGCCACTTCAGATTTCTATGACTAGGACTGAAGTGTGATACAACGTGCGAAAGATAGTTAACAGCTGGTTCATTGCCAGAGCGTTGTTTGTACCAAGTGTACAGAAATATGTGTAAGTACATAAAATAATTTAGTTGTATTGCTGCGTGCAACAAGCTCATCATGGCAGGTAAATTACCACAATATGATTGTAACAAGAGACGAAGAATGAGCGTTATACAGAATGAAGAACAAACAATTTTTGCTCGAAATCACCCTCTCGTGCAACACTACACTGAAACTAGCATATCGTCTTGCTGTGGAGCTTTATCGTATTTCAGAAAAAGAAGTTACAGCTTAGCAGGCAGTATGACGAATGCTATTTAAAGGAAAATGTTACTAGACAGCTAACAAGATTCTGCACGTATGTCCTGTGGACGGCAGTACTCACCTTGTGCACGAAGAACTGAACTGGATGTTGACTTAGGCTCTACCTCATTTTTTTTTTCTGGAGAACTATGCATCAATAAACGTCGCGCTAGCCTTGTTATGTTATGAAGTTCTTGAAAACGCTCCTCACACGGTACAGCACTCGAGTAATTCCTAACGAGACGTGAGGTCTGGCTCTTCCGGGTTTCTCTGCAAGCCAACTACTGGACCCGCATGCATTGACCAAACATTACGCTAGGAAAGACTGCCGTTCAAGAGACCGTTCAATGGCAAAGCACGTAGTGCTTTTGCTCAACGTGGAGTGAACTAGAGTGCGCGATCGATCATGCGTAGTGTTCAGTGGGGTGGCAGATACACATGCACTGGCGTGCACCTATTATTTAAAAAAAAGGTGCTGCGGGTTTCCGCATAGCGTGCCGCGACCTCGGCGAGAATGGCTCTCAGAATGGCTGTCTGCGGGGTCAGTTGCCTTTCAGCCTCGAGGTATTTGTGTATCTCTGATAAGGTGATACATGCGTGTTCCTTATACGAATTCCCGCAATGCCCATCGATCCCTGCAGTATGACAGCGATATCCGGCTTGCTATCCCAGAAGGGGGCAAAGAATGTAGCTGGAAAGGGAAGAGAAAGCGCATGAGTCTATACTATTGACAAGCATGGTACAGCTTATCTTGAGTCGGACATTGATTTAGTGGCATTAAAAGAATCCTGAGGATCACGGAGCGCCTGAGCTGGAGGCCAGACATCTCACAAAGACACATCCCTGTTTACATGAAGCTTGTCATGAATAAGGCTCACGCACCCAATCTTTAGATTATCATCGTCTGGACTCAACTGATGACGCTTGCGGTAGTAAAGTACAGTCTTTGAAAAGTGTACACTGACTGAAAATACGCGTTCCTTTCAACTTCGAACACTTCCTCGAAACCTGGATCTTTTTAATTAAGTTGTATAAGAGAAATATTACTCGCCTGAGGTTGTCTAACTTCTTCGCAAGTCGATGCATGTGTTGTAAACTGCGTGGGCTTAAACTGGTGCAGAATGAAAAAGTTCTTTGTTCGCAGAACTCTTTAATCTATTTCATCGGCTGATTCATTCAATTTCTGGGAAATGACGTAAATTATGGAATTATTTCTTGGTTGCCGATCTTCCAGTACGTTGAAGCACTGGGAAAGCACGACGATTCGCGCGGTTAAAGAAAAGACCGCGCCTTGCGATAAAACCATTCTCGGAAGGAATGGACGCCATGGGAGATAAAATGTCCTGAATTATGACGCTGCGTTACCTCTTACTTCCAACTGCTGTGCACGTAGTTGCGCTTGATGTCACGCGCCTTCGTTTGTTTTTTTAAGGATTACGAAATTGTTGAATTTTTTCTTCAGGTGGAGCCGTACCGGGGTTTCTCTCAGTCTCACCACACCTACTCAGTTTCACCATCACAGAACCCCAGTCATAAAATACGACAACAGTGTGCCTGGGCATGGCACGACGGTAAGAAATAGGGCAGCTTTTCGAAAGTATGAAAAGCTCCCTCTCACCTGTAAACATGCGAAGACCGGCGCAGTCTAGGCCATATTGTGGTGTGCGCCGTGCCAGCAAGTGAGTCTCCGAGGATTCAAGGTGTTCGTTACGTATGATTTATGGGCGTGTGTCTCACTATTTAATTGGGCTACATAGTCACATTATAAGATGTCGATGACGTAGGCTCAAAGTAACGCATTAGGCTTGTAATAGTCCTGCTAGTTGTATTCATCAGAATCAAATGTTCATCAGAATCTGTGAAGAAGCAAAGAGGAGCGGATTTGCAGTCACGTTCTGGTGAGTGCCCTGCGCACAACTAGCAGTGAAGCTTTCACGGGAAGGAATACTCAAACTTTCATGAGAACGAATATTGTAAACGAATTATGCAAAATGAAACTGTGTTGTGATACCGATTGTCGCATATATTTTTCTACTATAGTTTGCCCTGCTAACAGATTCTATTAAGCATGGAGTAGTCTCGCTGCCATTTTCTAGAATAGATGCTTGTAATTTTAAGCGAAATTCTTGTCGGCCGAACACTGTGGCTATGATGTGTCGCGTGTAAATCAGGCTTGGATACATAACACGTTAATTTTGTGACACTATGATAGTGTTTAACTAAGCGCGACGGTGAATAGCTTATTTCTTATTTCCAAGCTTCGTACAGTACACTGAAATATTTTAGCTGTTCTAAACAGGCGTCGACAGAGTCTGTGTTTACCAAGCCGTTGGAAGCTTCCGGCGCTAGCGGAAGCTGCCTCGTCATTTGTTTCAGAATGTGATAAGCGCTCACTCGCGTGCCTCGCCTGCTAATTCGTTGAGCTCTTGCTTACCAGTAATGCGGCCCGAAAGTTTAGCCTGCTTGAAAAAGTCGCAAAGGCTCGTCAAAAACATTCGCGTTGCACCTTTTTTTCTTACAAAGGAGGCGAGTCGCAGTAAATGACATTTACTTTCTCGTACGCGTATAACCCCTCTACGGCATCATTTTCGCTGACAACGCTAGACGCTCAAACTTTGCGTTTTGGCTGCTATAAAGGGAAGTAGTCGTTACTCTAGTTGGAAATGTAAAATTAGCACTCCGTGCGAAGATAATACATGCCGTTCGGTGTAATGTAATAAACTTAGAGCAACTTCGGTGATTACACACGTGTCTTTAGACAAAATATAGTTGTTGACTTCATGAACTATGATTACGGAAGTCAACAGGATGATTTCTCCCAAACTGTGAAGGCGCAGACGTGCCCTGTACACTTCGTAAATAAGGGTAATTCTTTTAGAACTGACCAAATTCATTGGGATGAAGTTTTGTTACAATGTATCCGATTTTATTGCGGTTTGCGGCAAAACATTCAGGAAACATGAAAATTTAATGGCCTGTTCGATTTCTTGATGTTCAACTTAAAGAAACAAGTATAAATAAGAAATGGTGAAAACCGCGAAAAGCTATAGAAGGAGAGACGGATTGCGCCTATAAAACATTAAAAAGACTGATTATCGTGTGGCATGCCCAACGTGAATATAGTAAAAATTAGTAAAGGTTATAAAGGCTTATAATCACTTACCGTATAGCAGATGATGAAATGACCACCCGCAACGTCGAAGTGTTTTGAGTTCAACAATATTCAGTCCCTCATTGTTCGGAATTCCGCGCAATGTCGCGGTTTTCGTTATTTCATATTTATTCTTCTTTTTCGGCTTTGCATATCAAAAAATAGGGCGGGCCATAAAACTTTTGTCCTTCCAGAATCTTTTGCCGCAAATCGCATTAAAATTGGATACTTTGTAACAAAAGTGCAGCCCAATGAAACACGTCAATTCTAAATGTATCACCGTGTATAATCTGTAAAGGCCCGCCCTGCCTGTAAAGAGGAGGCGCGGTCGGATTTGCGACCTTCACCATTGTGTTCAATGCTAAATATGGCTGTGCTAGCACACACATGATCATGTAATGAAAGTGAATGATCGAATGGTGCACATAAGTTGAGGTGTTTTTTACTTCTTTGTCCTCGTGCTACCGTCGATATTCTTTCTTCTCATAATTCTCACGATGGCTGTCTCGAACTGCGCCCTATCAATTGATCTAAATTGTTTTCATCTCATTTCAGATCTGATATAGCAGTACTATCACCAAAATACTTGGAAAACATGGCGCAGCAAAATTTTGTGCTGAAGCTCTCCCTCGTGGCATTTTCATGAGCAGCGATGGCAGCATTCTACTGACCGTTGAGACACGTGCGTTTTAAATAGAGTAGCTTCGTCGAAGAAGCACAGCCACTAGTACATAGCGTACTCAGAGAACAGTGGTGCCGCCTTCGGTGTCGCTTGATCCGATGCTCATGAACCGCAGCATGAAATATGCTAGCCGAGGGGCCAGTGGCACCTGCCGACGAGTAGGAAAGTACCAGGAGAGCCTGGCTCGCGAGGCCGTAAATGGACACCACGTGACGGCGAGCGTTCGGACAACTTCATTACTATATCTGCTTTTTATATGCAAAAATGGTCGAATATGTCAAAATATAGGTAGCCAAATGCAGTTGCACTCACTCCTGTGAAAGCAGAACGCTGAGCGTAATGAACATTTTGCGAGGAAGATTATCGGCAGTGCTATAACTTCTCAGCGTTGCTGGAGAGGAACTCTTGCAGTTCCTCCTCCAGACGCTGAGGCGGTATAAGGGAACATTTTTAGAGGTCTTTCAAAAAGAAAAATTATGCTTACCATCTAGGCGATTTGTAATCAACCACAGAAAGTATAACCACTACCGAGGGGGGGGGGATCTTTCCACTCCGCCGTAAAAAATTGGGTCCAGAAAAATTGGTGTCAGTCCTTCTAGGGAATATTCTTCGTAAATATTACCATGCGCGCGGGGCTCATTATTTCTATGGAAGCAGGATTCATTTATACAAACCGTGTTATCACTCCTCCAGGGCCACGCCAGAATGCATGGTAACCTTTGCGGTTGTTTTCAAGAGTTCTGAACACGTTGCGCGCATCATGCATACATATGGAAGCAATGCCAGCACCAGTAATAACGAAGGGATTTTGGATAAGGCATGTGAAAAAGCGGACGTGTTTCACAGGCGCTCAGAATATCGACGACCAACGACTGTGCTCGCCGCTATCAGTGCACACCGAGTATTGCTTTTATGTTCATACTACTTTTGTCTAGGCACAAGTCCGCCCAATAACGTGTGCCCTATTTACCACTCTTGTTGCCACCTTCGTCACAGTAGCAATCACATGGCAATGTTCTAGTTGGCCAGGGGCAAAAAAAAACAATAAAGAAGCGATGTGTGGCATGCAGAGCCTGCATATATGTGCTGAGAGAGGACGGACGTCCTTATTGAAAACCTGCGCTATCACAGCTCCTAATCGTGCACGGGTAGGCCATCATTACTTTGTACGTTCGCTTGCTTGATTATATTCGCTGCTGTGTCGTGCTTGTGCATTTCAATAGCCTCGCATTTGTGCATCCGCAGAGCATCGAACAGCAATATCGTAGACGACCCCCAACTCTAATGTGGAGCTCTAAGTTATATAGTTAAGCCGATTCTCCGATCTAGTTACCTTAAGCTACGAGTGCGTGAGCTTAAGATACGAGTCCCTAGAGATTTGAGTGGTACTGGAATAAGTGCAATTCAGCAAGCTGGAGACATACTTCGTCAGGAAACGTTCGAAAACACTTCATTTAAATATGTGCACGGGAATCCCACTCGCGCCATGCAGATTTGTGCACTTTAAGTTATCTCACGGAACTTCATTGAAGTGTAAATGGAAAGCTTCCGTCTTGTGTCTTCTTATCACAAAGCGATGGCCAGCTGTGCGATGGCAGCTTCGCGCGATCGATTGTCGAAAAAGACGAGATTCGCTTACGGCTGGCTAAGAGTTTCCAAGTTCCATTAGTTAAGTCTGCAATCACTTACGTTGAATGGGACCTGAGGAGCGACGAAACTGGAGCGCAGGAGCAGACACAGCCTATACTGGATGTGCGTGAAATACGCACACCCAGTTAAGACCACTTCCAAAACACTTTGAAGATAATATGTCCTACCTAACCTAACCTTACCTTACCTATCTACCTATTGCAGTATAAGTCTTACGTTACTTATCTATCGCAGTCTCTCTGAATCAGACCAACCTGTCTCAAGCGTCATTTTCAGACTCATGCTATGTGGCGATGTATCTCCAGTACTACGCCTTAATTTAAAAAATCACAGCATATCCACGGAGTGAATGATGATGAGTGGGCGAAGCTGTGGAGGTTCACGGTAAACCGTGAATCTTCCGTGAATTCTGCCCAGTACATCATCACCGACGTGAGATCGGGCGCGTTTATACTAATGGTTCGATGAGAGTTATGACGACTTGCAGCTCACTTTAATTTTACATGTACTCTGTGAATTTTCATTGTTTAGCAAACCATTGCTTTAGAAAACATCTGGCGTCTTTCGTTATGCAGCTGGCGTCTTTTCGTTTTGCTTTAGAAACATCTGGCGTCTTTTCGTTTTGCTTTGAGAAAACATCTGGCGTCTTTCGTTGGTTTATTTCATCAATCAAGGGCCTTTTGAATAAAATTTTTATTGTTTAATAACGCACAGGAGAAATCTCAACAGGCACCACCTTGGAGGTAAACAATGGCTGCTAATGGGAATGAGAGACAGAAGAAGTCGGCTTTTAGCTAACACTTACACTTCTACTTCTACTAACGTTTCCTACTGGAACATGCCAATGGCTGCTAATGGAGAATGAGAGACAGAAGAATTCGGCTTTAAGTTAACGCGCACGCTGCAAATTTTTTATTGTTCAACAACGCACAGGAGAAATCGCCCACCGGCACCACCTTCGAGGTCAAGATCTGGTACTAGCGTTAAGACTGGTTACGCACTACGACGGGGACGAACGGGTGCCGCTTTAAGGAGCTTCGCCCCTAAAAGTGTGCTTCGCGATAACTAAATCAAGCTTCACATTTCTCGCTGACATTGCCGCCGGGTGCTCATAGGTCATAGTCCCTTATAGGCATTAGTCAATAGTGTGAGTCGAGCACATTCAGGATGTATCTGTGCGGGAGTAAAGATTGTGTAGGGTGAATGTTTCGACAAGGCATTAAAGACAAAGTTTTGTTACAGTCAGCAGCTTTCGTTCGAGAAAAGCTTTTAAAAATTTGGGCAAGCCAATAAGCTCTTTGAAGTGTTCTTGTTCACGCACATTTTTTATTACAATTTGTTGTCTTGCGGGTTCATTAGCTGCTGCTAAGGTGGAAAGTGTGATCTATTGAACAGCTATTTAGCAGCAGCAGCAGTAGTAGTGGTAGTAGGAGTAATTATAACACAATTGTTATCATCACCGTTCGCAGCCTGTTTTAGTCCATTGCAGGACGAAGGCCTCTCCTAATGGTCACCAGTTTAGCCTATCCTCTGCGGGCTGATTCCATTATATTCCTGCGAACTTCTTAATTTCGTAACTCCGTCTAACTCTCTGCCTTCCTCGACTGCGTACCCCGTCATATGGCAACCATTACGTTGCTTTCACTTTCCGCCGGTTTTCTGCTCGACGCATCACGTGGCCATCCCAGATCTATTTCCTTCGCTTGATATCAACTAGTATATCGGCAACCCCTGTTAGTTCCCCGACCCATTCTTCCGTTCTCCGGTCTCTTAACGTTATTACTATCATTTTACGTTGCATTGCACGATGCGTGGTACTAGACTTTTTCTCTACTTTGTCTGTTATCTTCCATGTTTATGCCCCATATGATACAACTGGCAGTATGCACTGGTTGTATACTTTTCGCTTTAATGGCAGTGACAAGTTTGCTGACATTATTTGGGAGTGCATTATGGGTATTATTATTATTCATTTTTTTCCCATTATTAAAACATTGATAGTGGTGGTGAGACCACGAAGGTCTGTCCGCTGAACTAGGTTCTCACCCCCCAAACACATCAGGCAGCAGCGGGGAAACGTGGGGGGATGCAGCGTAATACGTGACGCACCAATATTTAATTACATTAGTTATTTACCCATAGCTTTAAAGAGCTCGTTTTGCAGAAATGTCGGCGTCGTTGTTTGTGAGCAAAAATCAGTGTTGTCCGGGAGCGAAAATTCGAGACAGATGTAAAAAAATAAATAGTAAAATCATCGGTTCATGTGGGAATCGAGCCCAAGACTACTTGGTGGCAAGCCGATGATCTACCACAATGCCTAGACTGCGCTTGAAGGTAGATCGAGACAAAAGAAACCTATATGAATGACATGTAGTGCAAGGATGTGTCCTTAACGCATGTAATATAGAAGCGCAGAATTGCACCAGGCGTCAAAACAAGTGTATTGCGCAACGAGTGGTTGGATTAAACGCCCACTAATTACAAAGCGCACAGACATAACTAGTCATCATTAGGAGTAAGAGCATCAACAGTGTATGCATCTGCACAGGTGCGCATGTTCCCTTACGAACGCGTAGTAGGTACTTCGCCAATTCGCAAGAGGAAGAACCATGACGCAGTGGGCACTTGGCTACTGTACTTGCAGTAGGCATTCTAAGAGAGTTTGAAACAGCCATACGTAAGTGCACAGACGTTCCTTTCCTTGCGCCGCGGTTGAGGCGTACACCAGGAAGCGAAGCGATGCTAGCGATTGAGTAGGCGAAGCTCAACCGTGTTTCAATGTCGCGAAACACGAGGGCAAATCAATTTTAAAACATTTCCTTCTCATAGAGAAAGAATGTAACACTCAAAACTTCAATCTGATAAATAAACACTATGGCGACAACTAAGCCCACCTTATAATGCGTAAATACGAGGCCTTTTCTTTTGGCTTAGAGCGTTGCTCAGTAGTGTCACTGCGTTCAGTTCTGCTGCGTTGTTTCCCAGTGTAATGTGGCCGCTTATGAAGTAGCCTGCACGATGGCACCGCTTTTACGAGCAACATTGTGATGATTAAAATGCATTTATTCATCGTATTTGTAGACAAACTCCACCTCCCAATCTTTGCGGATGTCCAAGTTGTCGCGGCAGGAAGGCTACGTGAATCGCCTTGCATCTTATTCGTTATCATCATTCGTGGGTGCCGGCGACGGCGTCTGCGGGTCTTAGTTGATCGATAGTAGCATGGCCCTGTGATCAAAGTATTACTTCAACGCATGCCTTACTTCGTGCATGTTGTGCGACATGTTTATATTGAGGTGCCTCGCAAAATGGTGATTGCATCTTTGCAAATGCACACCTGAAGTCCGGACTGAAGAATTCTACGACAAACATGGATAATGGAGCATGAACGCTACCGCCTCCGTGTGAGAAACATTTGGCATTAAGGCGAGAAGTGTCGCGCATAAGATGGGACAAAGGAAGGTCATGATGACACACACAGAGCGCAAATCATCAATAGTTTACTGACGTGAGTAAGGCGACTCTTTTATACATTTTTATATCAAAATTCCGCAAGGCAGCACTGCAATTTAACAGAATATTGCGCATGACAGCGGTGCCAATTCGTAACAATAAAAGATGGCCGTACACACGGTAACACCAGTGCTGATTCATAACAAGAAAACATCAGCGTACACGTGGCGTGTCACTGATATATGTTAATTCCTTCTGAGATCAAGTGATGCAAGCTGAGCTAACACACCGTTTATTAATATTTGCGATATTGTGGGCCTCGGTAATGAGCCGTGTAATTGCACGGTTCCTTCTCGCTAAGACTGTGCACTGGGGTGCTATGCAAGATGGCCCGAGCTTCTCGGGCACACGAGTTTGCTCCGAGCCCGCCTTACGACGGTCACGACAGGAAGACAGTGCGGAGCGCACGATATAAGCGTTGATAAAAACGGCTACAAGAACGAGAATGGCGTCACAAACGCATGCGCGGCATTTGCGGCGGTTTTCAAAGGAATACCGCGTGCGAATCGCGTCAGCGCCGCCACTCAGTCAACAGTTTGACAGTGCAGCGACGTCAGCGTGATTGTCGCGCTATCTTTTACAGCGAAAGCTGTTATGAGATCATTTCACTGGCCGTTTTTGGCGCCGTAGTTGTCCGCCGCCGCCGCCGCCGCCGCCGCCGCCGCCGGTGTCCGTAACAAGTATCGATCGAAATAAGAAAAAAAACGAAATAAGAAAAAAACGCCAGGCCTGCGATGAAACCGCAGCACAGTCACAGCGAAAGCTGGAAGAGCGGCATTTCTAGATCCCGTTGTAAGCTATCTTGGGGCTACAATACAAGTAGACTAGAAAGGTACCCACTACGCCATAAATCACAATTTTTGTGAAGTTGGGAAGCACCTACTAAGCCATTATTCGTCATTCTGCGGAGAAGCGAGGCACCAGCTACACGTCTGTAGGGCATTATGTGCACTTTGTTGACGCGACGACTGATGACGATGAAGAATTATGGCTCAGCCCTTTGTAATGGGTTGGGAGCTTTAAACGGCCCACCAGTTATGTAATTTGCATTGGGTGACGCCCGCTCGCTATTTCGCTCTCCCGTCATGCTGTATAACATACGTTGACGTGGGAGAGAGACGGGGGGGGGGAGAACTTACTGAGACCCCGAGGAAATGGATCATGCGCTCATAGGCTTCCTTGGCAACCAATCCAGTGCACTTGCGAGGAACCCACTACGCTATAAAGCATTGTAATTTTACTGAGACCCCGAGGAAATGGATCTGCGCTTATAGGCTTCCTTGGCAACCGATACAAGTGCACTTGCGAGGAACCCACTATGCTCTAAATCATTCTAATTTTTGAGAAGTAGGGCAGCAGGCACTGTGCCATTTTTTTTTCATTTTACGGAGATCCGTGGTACCTGCTAAACGCATGTAAGGCATTGTGCGCACTTTGTTGATGCTGTGCTTGATAACGACGAAGAGTTATGGCAGAGATCTTTGTAATGGGTTGGAAGCATTTCACAACCTACTCGTTGCGCAATTCGCATTGTGTGACGCCTCGTTACAGAATTCGTGTTGTGTGACGCTTGGTGCTTATTTTACTCTTCTACCACGCTATATTGCATATGCTAATGTGGTTCGTTCCCGACACGAAGCCTGTATAGGACCTTTTTGCAAAGCAGTTTCAAGCACCGGCATGGCTCAGTCCGTCGTCGGACCGAACGACGGACCCACTACGCTATAAAGCATTGTAATTTTACTGAGGCATTGTAATTTTACCGACGACGGACCGAACGGTCGCGTTTTTCATGTTCTCCGCCTCAAAGGATCTATCGGCCTTGAGCCGAGGTGCTGCTCAGGCTTCAGCCAGCAGTAATGACTACCGTGTTGTGCTGCCCCGCCTTCCTACCGGTAAGCTGGTTGTGGACTCCGTTTTTCTGCACGCGGACTTGGCTGGTCGCCCTTACCGTGCTCAAGACTTCAGAGATGCTCTTCGGAACATTATCGACCTAAAGGAAATCAGCTCCATAGGTCAGTTCCAAATGTCGCACGTATGGATGGTGACGTGCAAGTCAACAATTTCGAAAACAAAGTTAGTCACACGTGGTGAATTTCTTGTCAAGAGCCGTCGATGCCTTGTGGTTGACCCGGAACCCACAGAAGTAAAGATGAAGCTCCTGTGGCTTCCTGAGCACTTAGAAGACACCTACATTCGAGATGCCCTGCATGTTTTCGGGAAGATCAAGTCAATATCAATAGAAAGCTGGAAAGTAGCGGACATGGAGCAAATGCGGACTCTAAATCGTGATGTTGTATTGTCCCTTGCCGATGGAATCCGAGTGGGTGACATTCCACATCTCCTGACAGTCTGCGGAGTTCAAAGTCTTGTCCTCATTCCTGGGCGGCCACCACTTTGTCTTCGCTGTAATAAGGTAGGGCACATTCGTCGTAACTGCAGGACTCCTCGCTGCGACGACTGTCGACGCTTTGGTCATTCAGCTGAGGAATGTGTCATGACTTACGCCAACAAACTACGACAACGTACGCAGCAACCAGATGAGAACTTGCAAGAGCATATCATGGATGCCACAGAAGTTCTCGACGCGACGGGAGACACTTCGTCAAGCACAGATGCTACAGGATTAAGCAGAACGCCTACTGAAGACGCAAAGAAAACAACAGTCGATGCGTCCGAGGAAGCTGTGGTAAACGAAGAACCGAGTG
Source organism: Rhipicephalus sanguineus (assembly GCF_013339695.2). Classification (NCBI taxonomy): domain Eukaryota; kingdom Metazoa; phylum Arthropoda; class Arachnida; order Ixodida; family Ixodidae; genus Rhipicephalus; species Rhipicephalus sanguineus. Next base: position 164,611,853 of record NC_051177.1, read on the forward strand.
GACCATGCAAGCAGTTGGACCAAATTTGTCCTGACCAGCCTGTTAAGGAACAGGCCGTACCTTCGGAGACTTCCAGTGAAGAGGCACCAGATAAGAGCGCCTCAGTTCCGCAGCAGCCGTTTCATCCTGCCTCGGTCTCGGAAGACGACATGCATGTTTCTGTGGATGCGGCAATCCCCAAGCGCCGCGCGACGTACAGCTCCGATTCAAGCAAGGAGAGCGACACAACGAGTGTGAATCGGAAGGTGCGCCGTCGCCGAACATCGAAACACAACGGAAATTGTCGGCGGTCGCGATCGAGGAGGCCTGGTGGGGGTTCAAGAGAAGCCTCACCGTCGGCGGTGACCTATAGAAGTGATCCCAAGGGACAGTAAGCATACTGTTGGTAGACATCATGGCGCAGTCCGAGCGACTCACTTTTGCAACATTGAATGTTCGTGGCCTTAGGTCTTTCCAGAAACAGGCTCAGCTCCGCAGGCTTTTTACAAGGAAACGACTCGATTTTGTCGCCATCCAGGAGACAAAGATCGAGAGTGACGAAGACACTGAGAAGGCCCTACGGCCCTTCCTGTCCGACTATAACGTTTGCGTTTCACACGCAAAGGGTCTGTCTGCGGGCTGCTGGTTGTTTCTGAGAAAGAGTCTACCCTGTACAGCAGTTACTACTCACGTTGACAGTGAAGGCAGGTACATATGCTGCGATTTTGTGTTGCATGGAGTGCCGTCGCGTATTATCAACTTGTATGCATTCAATGAGATTTCAAAACGGGTTCAGTTATTTGAAGATATGTCCAAACTAATTAACTGTGATTATTTCACTGTACTAGTGGGCGACTTTAACTGTGTATGCAATCCTAGTGATCGCAACAATCCTAATAGTCACCGAGACAGGAGTGGTGAAGTTTTAAGTGGTATTATAGATAATGCAGGGCTCATTGACATCGGTACTTTCGGTCAAATAACTGCGTATACTCGACTTCAGGGAAGCTCTTCTGCTCGCCTTGATCGAATTTACGTATCTTCATCACTCCTACCCCGGGAACTTTCGTGCAGCACTGAGCCAGTTTCATTTTCGGATCACTGTATTGTTATCGCAAAAATTGGTGCAAGCCGCCGAAATCACTTCCGACCACAGTGGGCACTTTGGAAGATGAACTCGGACCTCCTAAACGATCAGGAATTCGTTAATAGAGTTAAAGAGGCAGTGAGAAATTCTTTTTCTAAAGGATTACATGTATTCGCTGCTTGGGAGCTTTTTAAGCAGGAGGTTCGTGCACTAGCTATAGAATGTGGATCTGTCAAATCGTACTATCGAAAGAACGAGGAAAAGAGATTATTTGAAAGTCTATGTAACCTTTACGAGATTGAATGCGAAAAACCAGGCGCATACATTAATGAAATAGAAAGCATTAAATGCCAGCTACAAAATTATGATGCTGCTCGCTACAGAGGTGCACGTATTCGATCTCGGAACAGCAGGACTTTGAATTCTGAGCTACAGACACGTCAAGCTTTACTTGATGAGCGGCGCCACGCAATGTCCAAGTTTATTCCAGATCTGATTTCTAACGGTGCTGTTCTAACAGATACAGTAGACATTATCTTGCAATTCGAAAGGTACTACAAGGTGTTGTTTAGTGCTCTTCCTGATGACCATGGTGGCGAAAACAAAACAAATTTTGTTTCTCTGTTAAGCCCATTGAGCGAAGATGATTGCGCAATCATTAGTAGTCCCATCACGTTAGAGGAATTAAGCAGGCCATTGAGCAACTACCTTTGTCAAAAACACCTGGCCCTGATGGGATTCCTGCTGAATTTTACAAATCATTCAAAACAACTCTCAGTACTATTCTGTTGGATATATTTAGACAAAGTTACGTCATGAAGACTCTCCCGCAGTCTTTTTGCAAAAGCCATACTGTTCTCATTCCAAAAAGTTCTGAAAAGGAAAAACTTCGTTCTGTTGAAGGCTACAGGCCAATAGCGTTGACAAATGTTGACTACAAAATTTTTGCTAAGATATTATCAAATCGGTTACAGTTTGTGATGTCAATACTTATTGGTTCTCATCAGACATGTGGAATTAGGGGTCGCTCCATACAAACAAATATTCACATCGCTCGAACACTTCTTCAGTATTGCTACAGTTGTCAAGGACAGCTTGCTATGCTACAGGTAGACCTTGCCAAAGCTTTTGACCGTGTTAGTCATTCCTTTCTGTTTTCCCTTCTGCAACATGCAAATGTTGGCTCTGTTCTGCTGGAAGGCGTTAAACTTTGTTACAATGACTGTTCAACGCGACTAATTATTAATGGCCATCTGTCAAAACCGGTATCTATTTGCTCTTCTGTAAAGCAAGGCTGCCCAATGTCCCCACTGCTGTTCGCACTTTATCTTGAACCGCTATGCCTGAGCATAATACGATCGAATAGTATTCGCGGCTTCAATATATTAGGCAATGAAGTTAAGGTATTGGCTTATGCAGATGACGTAGCTTTCTTTTGCTCAGACAAACGAAGTATTGAGAATGTGGTATCTACAATAAGTAAATTCGGCATTGTATCAGGTGCTCGTTTAAACACATCTAAAAGTTTAGGATTATGGTTTGGATCATGGGGTAGTACGCCGGAGAAGTTCGCAGGAATTAATTGGACTCGTATTCCACCAAAGTACCTCGGTGTGCCGCTAGATGCGTACAGATTCAGCGCACGATACTGGAAAGAACGTGTTCCTAAGCTTGAACGACAGGCCCAGACTTACGTTCCACATCGCCTTTCCATCTTTGGGAGAGCTAAAGCTTGCAATACATTTTTAGCCACAAAGCTATACTATGTATTGCAACTTATTCATTGCGCTCGATCTTACATACAGCGCTTTCATCGGACTTTCGCAACTTTCGTGTGGTCTTCGACGTTTGAACCAATGAGACGGGATAACCTATTCAGGCCAGTTAAGGAGGGAGGGCTGGGTTTAGTTCATTTATATCTATGGCAAATTGTTTCACGGTTCTACTTTTTTCGCGACAGTTCGCATCCCATTATTCGATCATTCTTGCAGATTACGTTTGTTAATGCTTTACCTGACTTGATTGTTTCCTCAGATTTCTCTGTACGCCCGTGTTTGTGGGGATTTATGCAGGAAGTTTTCATCGCTGTACGGTTTGTCAAGGTCCGGTTTTCCATAGAATATCTATACACAGTATCACGCAAGCGACTCTACAAGGATTTGTTATCCATGCTTTTTCCACCTCCACTTTACCGCTCATTATATTCTCACCTTCCAGGACATGATGTACTAAAACGAGTTCGGAAAATGCATCTTTCTCCTGATACAAAAACCTTCTTTTACAAACTCCATACTGATACACTGCCGGTGAAATCATGGTTGCAGAGGAAAGGTATTTTTGTTTCTTCAGTTAACTGTCGTCTCTGCGATGTACCAGAGACAGTAGAACACTGTTTTATTAGCTGCAAAGATGCCATTCTATTTTGGGACATCCTTCAACGAACTGTTCAAAAATATTTTAACATTAACTCGCATACTATACGTTACCTTCTCCCAACGTCTCTTGATGAAGTGCCCTTTGACATGTTTTTCCTTATGGGACTGCACAGTCTGTGGAAAACGCGCATGCAAGACCGTAATGCAGAACTAACCACTGCTTCAAGTATGCATTTCATGCGTATGGCTCTCCATCTAAAGGACATTTACGAAGAACTTGACATCACACCAGACTGGCACCCCATCTTGATGAGGTGTTCATCCTTACCAGCCTCCACGTGTAACAAGCTTTGAAGAGTGACTTTTCCTGCTTCTCTGGACTTGCACAGTATATATGCATGTAAGCTTTTGAATGCTTGTGCAGTGCTTGTGCGATTATTGTCGCTAAGTGAATGCATCACTACGTCATAGCGTTTGTGATAATTTCAAATACGCATTATAATAAATACCATGAAAGAAAAAAAAAAAAAAAAAAAAGCACCGGCATGGCTCAGAGGTTGAATACTGGGCTCCCACGCAGATGGCCCAGGTTCGAACCTCGTTCCATCCTGGAGTTTTTTTCTTATTTCGTTTTTTTCTTATTTCGATCAAGCGTCGCACAACACGAATTCTGTAACGAGGCGTCACACAATGCGAATTGCGCAACGAGTAGGTTGTGAAATGCTTCCAACCCATTACAAAGATCTCTGCCATAATTCTTCGTCGTCATCAAGCACAGCATCAACAAAGTGCGCACAATGCCTTACATGCGTTTAGCAGGTACCACGGATCTCCGTAAAATGAAGAAAAATGGCACAGTGCCTGCTGCCCCACTTCTCAAAAATTAGAATGATTTAGAGCATAGTGGGTTCCTCGCAAGTGCACTTGTATCGGTTGCCAAGGAAGCCTATAAGCGCAGATCCATTTCCTCGGGGTCTCAGTAAAATTACAATGCTTTATAGCGTAGTGGGTTCCTCGCAAGTGCACTGGATTGGTTGCCAAGGAAGCCTATGAGCGCATGATCCATTTCCTCGGGGTCTCAGTAAGTTCTCCCCCCCCCCGTCTCTCTCCCGCGTCAACGTATGTTATACAGCATGACGGGAGAGCGAAATAGCGAGCGGGCGTCACCCAATGCAAATTACATAACTGGTGGGCCGTTTAAAGCTCCCAATCCATTACAAAGGGCTGAGCCATAATTCTTCATCGTCATCAGTCGTCGCGTCAACAAAGTGCACATAATGCCCTACAGACGTGTAGCTGGTGCCTCGCTTCTCCGCAGAATGATGAATAATGGCTTAGTAGGTGCTTCCCAACTTTACAAAAATTGTGATTTATGGCGTAGTGGGTACCTTTCTAGTCTACTTGTATTGTAGCCCCAAGATAGCTTACAGCGGGATCTAGAAACGCCGCTCTTCCAGCTTTCGCTGTGACTGTGCTGCGGTTTCATCGCAGGCCTGGCGTTTTTTGCCAACTGATGATCGCGCCTCCCACGGGCGTGTTCCTGGGCGTTTGTCCTCTTTCGGAAAATTCTATCGTTCCACTTAGTGCATAGAAATTTCCACTCTCGAAGGCAACAAGGGCGACCACGCAGCACTCTGGTGCAGCTTGTTTCGCTTCTCTGGAATATTACAGATAAATAAATGGACAGGCTACTGCTCTACTTACATTACACGTCTGAAGATTTTTCTGTAGTAGCTAATCGGTAGAAACAATGCCTCCACAAACAAGTAAATAGTAAACAAGTATTTTTTTGTATTAGCGAATCGGTAGAAACAGTGTCTCCGCAAACAAGTATTAGTAACATTTCTCGCCGCAAATCCCACCAGGGGCACTTGCTTCATAGCTGTGAGTGGTACGTCGTGAGAGCGGTGAAATTGAATGCTAGGCACCGTAGCCACGTGATGATATAACCTTTAGTTCTTCGTGCGTGTGTGCATAGTCTGTGCGATTAAGCTCATAAATGAATCGTGCCGCTCGCTGGCGTTGTTGCGTGAGCACTGCTCCTCGGCAAGAGGAACCGCGGTGGGCGGACCCGCTCTTCGCCGCGGGCGTCTGTCAATCAAATTGATTGACGCGCGAACTCGGGCACAAACTCGTTGATTCTGAAAAGGCCCCAGTTCAACTCGCGACTGTCATAGTGCCGATGTGCCTGTCAAGTGTTTCATGCGTTGGACGCTACTCAGCCGCTTCTTTGCATATAAAATAATTTGGTCAGCTTGTAATAATTGTGCAAGGCTGGGGCATTCGGAGAAGCTTGTGATCACCTAGCTCCTTCAAGCTTTTTACGCGGCTCGTCTACTCGGTATACTTGGTCTACTTCGGAGTAATGACCGTGTCAGTTCGGTCTAAATATTGGTACTATTGATTAGGAACGTCTTAACTAACATGATATTGAATAGTCATTTCTTAATTGTTAATGTTTCAAATACCACGACACTAATTAAGTTTAGAGGTAATTAGCATAATAATTAGCACGATCCCATTTACCACGTCCGCGGTGAGTAAGGTCTTCATTATCTTTGTTTTAATTACATGCTTCTAATTATCGTCGTGTTATTTAGCATTAATTGATGTTTTAAATACCGCGCCATTAATTACCCAGTTTAATTCGCAAGGTCCTGAATAGTACAGAGGTAATTAGTGTAATCCTAATGAGCACAAGCCTAATTAGCACGGCTCATAAGTAGCGTCGCGTTAATTACAATAATTGATAATGTCTTAATTACCACGGTATTAATTACAGAGATTTAATTTGCAAGGTCCTGGACAGTACAGAGGTAATTAGCATATTCGTAATTAGTGCGATTCTAATTAACACGATCTCGGCGAGTACGGTCTTGATTATCTTGGTTTTAATAGCACGCTCCTAATTAGCGTCATGTTATTTATCATGATCTCAATTACCTTGTTCTTCGATTTACACGACTTCATTAGCATGGCCTTAGTAAGACGTGGCTTAGTTAGCTCGACCTTAGAAAGAGTTGGCCTAATCAGCTTCGTCATAGCACGTCCTGACTTAGCTAGGTATACCGCCCAGCCAATTAGCTGATCAGCCGGGCGCACGTGCTCTGGGACCGAACAGACGATGAAGAAGAGAACGACGAGGGCGCGCGCCTGCCGAGCAACGCGCTAGAGTGTACAGGCCGACCATGGTGATTAACACGTGGCCTCGTCGATTAGCTCTAGCAGCGGTGTTGTAAGGCGCTCGGTCGGAACTAATCTCGGAGGCCATGGTGCTGATCATGGTGCTGATTATTCTAAAGGATACTTGCTGCAGACATTAAACGCTTGAAAATGAATTCAAATGGCCCGCGCACACATAAAAAATATAGTTAGTAGAGCTTTCTGCCACTTTTCTTGCATGGGTGCACGTCTGCACTCAGTGGAACGACAAACAAATGAAAGAAGGCGCCTCTACACTGCAAACGCAAACTAGCCGAATTGGGCGTTTCAAGGGCTACAATCCCCCTTAATACTACCTCCATCTGGACAGTACTACCTTTGGGTGTAATGAGGTGGGTGCAATAAAGTTCTGCGTCCTCAATTTTACTTCGTTAAGAAAATATGTGGAAGAAAGGAGGTAAATTCACTATCTGACGCCATTCGTCGAATGGAGTTAGAGGAATAAAAAACTCCCATCTCATTTCCTCTGGCATGTTTTTTTTTTTTTCCGAAGCTTTCCGTAATGCCTTCAGTGCTGGCGGGCATGCATGCAGCTGTGCGGGGGAAAGAAGTAAAAGAAAGAGGCGGCATGCTTCAGCGCACTAAAAATCCCTTGCACAGATAGCCCAGGGAAAGAGACATACGAGACCCTCCGAACGGCTGGAGAGGAAGCGAGCAAGCCCTTTGGCCTTGGCGGCTGCAGCCTACTCGGCCCGCCCCCGCCAAGTCAAAAGCAAGCCAGACGAGGCGCTACCGATGTGAAATGGGACAAAGCTTCGCGCCGCATGCGCGCGCGAAAAAAAAAACAGAAAAAAAGAAAGAAACGTGAGGAGGGAGTCGTTCCCGCGGCGGCGCGATCGTCGTAGCTAGGCAAGGCTGGCTAGGCCTTGTCAACACCACTTCTCAAGTGATCAGCTGTGTCGGTCGTGTGTGCGCGTTTTGTGCCTGCAGCCTCACTGTGTTCTCGCCGCTGGATGTGATATGCGTGGTTTGACGACAGTGCGACATGCTGTGCTGCGAGTGGGATAATCGCGACGGCCTGTCGACTCAAGCGAGCGTGCCGCTGTGCATTACCAAGCAGATGATGGGCACCCTGCGTGCTCGGCACATTCAAGAACAAAAATGGTAAGTAATACTGATGTTCTCTCTCTTTGCGAGCCCTTATCGTCGCTTATGCACCTGTAGATGACCTTCTGCACATTGCGTCGCTTGAAAAGTGCAATGAAAAGCAAAAAAAGAAAAAAGAAAATCGGCATGTCAAGCTTGCGAAATGCCCGCACCATGAGCGTGGCATGTAACCCATGCCGTACATTACACGCATGTCATTCATTGTTTCCATGTTACCAGCTGTCATTTATGTAGGTCATACAGTCACGTCACGCTATGCCAATCTTGGTATGATATCAAATTAGAGAACCGGACGCGAGTGCACCAGGCTCCATGCCGTAAATGACATACATGTCGTTATTTTCATGTTACTATATGTCATTTATGTTCGTCGCACAATCACGTCACGCTATATCAATTTAGGTGTATGTCAAGCTAGCGAACCGGCCGCGAGCGCACCATGAGCGTGGCGTGTGTACATGACATGCATGTCATTATTTTCATGTTGCCAGCTGTCATTTATGTTGGACGTGCAGTCACACAGCACAATACCAATTTTGGTGTATATGGAGCATGCGAAACGGCCACTAGCGCCCCGAGACCATGTTGTCAAAATAACGCCATACATGACAAGCGTGTCATGATTTGCAAGTTAGAAAACTGTCGTTTATGTGCGTCATACACTCTTGTGACGCCATACCTATTTTGGTAAATATCAAGTTAACGAAAACAGTCGCAAGAGAACCAAGAGAGTGACGTGTAAATCATGTCGTTAATGAAATGCATATCATGATTTTCAAGTTAAGACCCATCATTCATGTTCTTCATGCAGTCGTGTCATGCCACACAAATTTTGGCATACATCCCATTAATGAAACACCCACACGAGCTATGAGTCGTGGGCGGCTAGATAGATAGGTAGATAGATCCGTTCAAAGTCGTAGAAGGGTTTAACAAATGCTTCGCATTTAAGTCGTTAAACTCAGATAGCAATGATGTGTGATGCATGTTTTGGAACTTCTGTGAATATCACTCACGCTTCATACGACCAGTCAATCGACCCAGGAGTGCGCCCTGATAAAGTTGTTTGCACGATATAATTTCTTGCCTGCGATAAAGCATGAATGAGGCATGATGCTTTCGGGGAATATACATTAGAGCAAAAGGCCACGGTTATCACATTGTCACATGATGGAATGTGCATAAAGGACAACTTTGTTTTCGATTTATTCTTTTCTCCAACTTCATTTGTTTGTTTTAATCCTTCATCGTCGTGTCAATTTGTGCACATTGACATGTGACAAGACCGTGCGCTCTCATTTTGCAGCATCTACTTGGATGCAGTCAACTACCCTGGACATCTTTCTCCCGCCATGCAACTGTGAGAACCCACCGAAGCACAGATTGTCAAGGAAGTGAAAAGACTTTTCGGCAACAATTTTGCTATACTCTGCCCGTCTCCTGAAATAGCATATTAAGGTACATAAGCACTGTACCTTCATACATATGCATCAAGGAACAGTGAAATAGCATATCAAGGTACATTAACATCATTAGCTTGGATTCATTTAGCTAGAACGAATAAATCATGTTAAAGCTATACAATGACAGCCATATCATGTGACAGACATCTGCTAAGTGCAGTGTGTATTGTGAAGCACATGCGTTTTTTATGGTATTGAATGAATGGATAAATGTTTATTCCAGCAAAATACAGGAAATGGGCCTCAAGTGAAAAGCGACAATGGTAGCTTGAGAATGCACAAGGCCCAGTAGAGCAAAAAGAGAGACAGAGCAGCAGAAACGTGTGCATGTTCAAAGGCAAAACATATACGCATACAAAAAGAAACAGGAAAGACAAAGCAGAAGAAACGTGCACATTCAAAGGCAAAACACGTACGCCATCTGCAAGTGACAAAATCAAAAGGTGAACATTTATGCTAGTGAAAACAATCAAAATCAGAAAACAGTGAAAACAGAAAAGAAGGAACGGCCATTCAACAGCATGGAAGGAATGCAACTTCATGGTCACGTATCAACAGTGGAATTTGCCAAGGTTACATGTGCATATTCTTAGCCATTATGAGATGTGCAAGGCTAATTTAATCGCATTGATATAAGTCAGCTGTTGAGTCTGTTGAACCAGATTGTTGAATCATCTTGTCTATTCCATCTCGTTAATTTGCTGTTTTGCATTAGTTGCCATAGTTTTCAAGGTCAATACATAGTATCATGACTGTTGACACAATTTGACAAGGTGAAAGCGCTGTTATTGTGCCCAGGACTTAGTTTATCCTCACTAGAAGTGCGCTGTTTATTTTTGCCATGGTTCAGTGCCAAGTTGCCCAATCTTCACTCCTAAACAGAGTAGGTGCGGTTAATCAAGACCTTGCTAACATTCACAACCCTTTTAAAGTGTACTTATAGTGATAACTTTACTGACATCAAAAACTACCCCATAATGGTAAACATGGCAAGGGTACACTTCTGGTGGTGTTTCGCATTTTTTTTACATCCGTTTGTTTTTCGCCCTGTGCACACGAAGTGAAACGCTCACAAGGAAGTACTTAGCAGCATCTCAATTTTTGTATTCATTTCGTGTTTTGACAAAATGTCTGCAATAAGGATAGTCAAGTGCGAATCTTCGTAAGACATTCTTTTTATGTATACAGAAATCTTAGTGGACTTCTTTTTTGTGTAATTTTCAGAATACACTTCTGGCAAAGCAGCAAGTGTTGCTTGCCCACCAGTCCGTGTTCAAGTCAAGTGTATTGTGGCCATGAGGTCGCAGGATTTTGTCTTGGGGTGCAAGGCGGCGTAACGTGTCGGCCTGGTGAGCAGGAGCATTGGTGTAGCTTGGGTGGGGTCAGTGCTGGTGTGTCTTGAGGCGGCAGGTGCCCTTTGTGCAAACCCCTGCCGACACCCATGATTGTGGAACACACCTATGTGCCTCACTTTACACTATGTCGAACAGCTCGTACATCTTACCACATTTAGGCCACACTGGTATTGATGCAGAGTGTTATGCGCAATACTGCGTGCAACCTTTCTGGATATCGTCTGCATTGAGAAATTCGCATTGTTTGACCCAGTGGACCCAGTGTTATTCAGCAAACATAAGTCTAACAGGGGCAGTTGGGCGAGTTGGTGTATATTCATAGTTCGAGGGGGGTGCAAAAAAATCACAGTACAGAGATGAAGGGGACAGGATGACGCGCTACTAGCAACTGAAGTTTAATCGAAACCACGAAAGATGTAAACACACAGTACGAAAAAATTACAA
>NC_051177.1:164622984-164722983 GCF_013339695.2 Rhipicephalus sanguineus
ACGCGCAGTAATGTGTGTGCCTTTTGTAAAGGGTGGCTGTCTTTGAATCACCAAGTCGTTATGATATTGACATGGTGTGGCGCCCGATGACAATGTACGCTTGTAACACGCAATATTACTGCGATATTACACCTCGTACTGTGACACCTGTATACAGGACGCGTATTTTTGGGAAGCATGATAGTTACTTTCACTGCAGCTCCAAGGAGAGGGTTGGCTGTGTGGTAGAACACCTGCTTGCCACGCAGACGGCCTGGGTTAAATTCTCACTCGGACCCAACATTTTTGTTATTTATTTTATTTGCAGCTTTTTCGATTCTTCGGTCACGGACAAGATGATGATTTTTGGCTCACAACCAACGGCCCCGACGCCGACGCCGACGGCGGAATTTCTGCAATACGAGCTCTTAACGCTATCGCGTTAATACCTCACAGGCTCCAAGTAGGAGCATTATGTGAGGGGGACTATACAATTGTTATTTGTCAAAAAAACACAAAACAAACGAAAATGCAATATATACGCACATGAACTGTTAGGGCTCTCTAAAATGTCGAGCGCATCATTTCAAGTCATTCTATAATTTTCGTGTGCTTAAAGCAACACAGAATTTGTAAACGTAGCATGCGGGACAATGACCTACGTGTGCAGAAAAAAGTACAAGGACAGCTGCACCATACAGACGGAGAAAGGGAAGCCGATACTGGTAACGCCACATTTGCACAAGATTTGTGTTGCTCTCACAAGTTAGGTTTGATCTGCTCTATGATGAGCACAGAGGTCGCAGTGCACAAACAAATATTTTAATGTCTTCGCGCAATGAGTTATAGAATGTTGTATATGGGACTAATTGGGTTCTGCGTTAAATACCGGACGCGTTAGCACTTATTGCTAGTGCGAAGCAAGACCAGCGGGCGCATAGACTTTTATTGCAGGAGATGCTGAGGCAAGCTGTTATTTGACACGATTTTCGCCGTAACATGAGTCAGACGCAACAAGAAATAATAAGTGGTTGAGGCCTTTATTATAAGTAACAGCGAAGACATATGTGCTATGTCGCCATGAGTGTCACTAACCTGCAGGCAATTGGCCTTGATTGACCCCCACATTTTGGTATAGTGACTGACAATAAAGGATTCAAGTGTCGGTATGCATTTTAGCAGGGTCATTATGCTCAATGATTTTAAAATAACGTCCGAGTACCAGGACATTGCATGCTATTTATTTAGTTCTTGCTTTTCATTTAGCAGACTGTATTTTTTTTGTTAAAGCTCTGAAAGACTTGCTTACTGAAAAACCAAAAAGACGCGTACCTTCAAGGAAAAAAGGTACGCGTCTTTTTGGTTTTTCAGTAAGCATGTACCAACTAGCCCAACAAAATGTTCTGAAAGACGTGTCTCTTTCTTGCATCAAGTATTCAAATGACACGCAGCAAGTATTGATGTACGTGTTGAGAAGGTAAGCAAGTATCACTGCTTTTAACATGTGCTAAAATTCGCAGCAGGAAATTTGAAGATCACAGGATGAACCACAAGCAGCTCCATAATTGCCGCGCGCCGCTGAAGCAAAAAGAAGGACGCCTGAAAAGAACGCACATGTATACACAGGACAAGCATGAACTAACAACTGTCACAGTTGTTGCGTCTTTGTGCTTGAGCAACGCGCAGAAAGTGTCAACAATGGTGAAACAGACGCTCACAGATATTTCTTTTTCTTTAAATCTGCGGCGTGTGGAGTGACCCCTCTGCGTCGCCTGTCACACGGGGGCGTCTGACGCAAGGTGCGCCCGGTGTTCTTTTCTTTTCGTTCCACATCACGAGCCGGTACAGAAAGGGGCCAATTTTTCGTGCGTGTCTCAAGCGCAGTTTTGAAATTGACAGAAAATGTAGAAACATTGCGTGAGTAAACAGGCTCAAGCTCCTTCGAGTTTTGCTTAGCACCAGCGGTAAATGGTGTATATAAATAGCTCGCAAATATTCCGCCGGCCCATGCATTGCGCGTGGTAGAGTTGTTTAGCGCAGCGCGCTGGGGCGCGAGAGGTGCCTTGGTGGAATCGCCGGTTCGGTGCTTCGGAATTTCTTTCTTCTGCTCTATTTTTAGGGGCGAAGCTCCTTAAGGCGGCACCCGTTCGTCCCTCGTAGTCGTAGTCGTAGTGCGTAGCTAGTCTTACGCTTTGACCTCCAAGGTGGTGCCGGTGGGAGATTTTTCCTGTGCGTTGTTGAACAATAAAAAATTCGCAGCGTTAGCTAAAAGCCGACTTCTTCTGTATCTCATTCCCATTAGCAGCCATTCTTTTACCTCCAAGGTAGTGCCTGGTGAGATTTCTCCTGTGCGTCATTAAACAATAAAAATTTTGTTCAAAACGCCGTTGATTGATGAAATAAACCAACGAAAGACGCCAGATGTTTTGTAAAAGCAAAACGAAGGAACGCCAGATGTTTCTAAAGCAAAACGAAAAGACGCCAGCTGCTTAACGAAAGACGCCAGATGTTTTCTAAAGCAATGGTTTTCTAAACAATGAAAATTCACAGCGTACATATAAAATTAAAGTGAGCTGCAAGTCGTCATAACTCATCGAACCTTTAGTATAAACGCGCCCGATCTCACGTCGGTGATGATGTACTGGGCAGAATTCACGGCAGATTCACGGTTTACCAGTGAACCTCCGCAGCTTCGCCCACTCATCGTCATTCACTCCGTGGATATGCTGTGATTTTTATTTGTGCCTTTTTATATAAAAATACATATACATATTCGGGACATGACGGCGATGGCGAAAATCCGCCGAGAGTGTCCTTATAATTCCTATCGCAATCAAAATAAGTGTCGCGCACTATAGTGTTAACAAGTTCGGAATGAATTAATTAGCTTGCACAAACGTACTCTTACCCATGTTTGCAAAGCCCACCACAGAGGCCTACGGATGCGGCGTTCCTTGAAATTGGCCGCACGTAACTCGTCACAACAAATCGTATTTCTCATGTTTTTCACTTATTAAAGCCTGACGCTGACGTACTTATAGAATGCGCCTCATTTACAAGTATTCGCTTTTTCCCGAAGATACATTATTCATTCTTGGGAGCATTTCTGTCTTTAGGCGCACAGTCTAGGGCGGAAAATGAAAGTACACGTAATGAAAGGTGCGATGATGCTTGTCCACGCAGTTTTACGTATTCTTGCTGGTTCCCCTCCTATCCCCGTTTTTTTTATTTCCAAAGTGTCTTTCCTATAAGTAATTCGCATTTACACTTTAGCAAATCAAGTACCCTTATACCAAGTCGTTGCTTCACTTCAAAACAAACACAGGACGAACCCTTCACCGCTCGACCTAGTTCGGAGGCGTGCACGAAGATGATTACATGCGCATACCCCGAGCGCCGAGTACGTCGAAGCACCCGGGGGGCATTTACGCCCACTTGGGCAAGTCTTGATTGCCCGCACATTCTTTCTTCAAGCAGAGCCTTTAACGATCTTGCTTGTATGTCGTTGCTGCGACGAGCTTCGCCTGCTTGCTAATTACAAGCATTCAAGTAAAGTTCCCCCTTTAACATCGTCAGAATTTTTCAGCTCGCTGCTCCTGCTCCGCGCTTCGTTACGGTAAATATTAGAGAAACGTGGGCTTGAAATTTGGGCTTGTTCGGGGCATTTCATCAATGTAGAATTGTTTCGAACGTACGGCGACAATAACTACCGTTTATACTTTTTTTTTGTCGTGCCACGTCTTCCCGAAGAGTGCGCAGTATTCCACGCAAATGCACAAGTTCTAAGGGCATTAATCGTTGACAGCAAAGCATGCTGGGGGAGCCTCATCGGTGGTGTCAAACAGGTTGGTATGCAATTTTAGTTAATTCAGGTGTCTTAAACGAACCCCTTCAAAACTTTTGTAAGCCCGACTTGATCGCCCACGTTAATCTTAATGCAGAAGTGCTAAATTGCAGGAAGTTTTGTTGACCCCGTGTGTCCGTGTTTGTCAGTCTGTCCGTCTATACATCTCCGTGGCGTGAATAGACGAAAAGAATCGTCGTTGAATAGAATCATCGTAATCATGAATGACACAAAGCAACAACATTTGTCGTTGTCAGATCGCATAATCATGGACAGCTTGGTAATTGCCGAAGCGTCAGGAAAAACAGAGTATTTCCTGACGCAGTTAAATGCCCTGACCTACCACCAGTGCGACCATACACACTTTTCTTACAAACCATTTTTCTTCAGTCACATTTTGAGATTGAAAGCAACCTTGCGTGCGTGGCGGAAGCCAGACCCAGGGACACTGTAGTAGGTGAGTGTTGTGCTTTGTGCATCAAATGAACTTCTTTCCTTATATGATGATGTGTTTGTGTATAATTCTTAGTTGCGGTTGTCGTGAAAAGCAATAGTGAAAACAGCGTTGGCGACACAATAAAGGAGTACCTGGCGATTGATATGGTCAGCGTCTCAGACATAACGCCTACAGAAAAGGAAACATCAATGTACAGTTGGAGACGGACGGATTGATTTACACTGTGGTATACAAGAAGGCTTAGCACGAAGAGGTGCAGCAAACAGGCTAACCGACATTTCGGCAGCAGGCTTATCTTCATCATCATTTGTGGAGTAGGGAAGCAGCCCCTATGCAATTTTTCATCATTCTGTCGAGAACCGCGGTACCCACTGAACACCCGTAAGGTAATATGTGCACTTTGGTGATGCTGTGGCTGATGACGATGAAGAATTATGGCAGATCCCTTTGTAATGGATTGGAAGCATTCAACAACCCACTCGTTGCGCCATTCGCATTGTGTGACGCCTGGTTATAGAATTCGCGGTGTTTGATGCCTGGTTGTAATTTTACTCTTCTACCACACTACATCATATATGTGAATGTGGTTCCTTCCTGACATGAAGCCTGTATAGGGTCTTTCTGCAAGGCGTTTTCAAGCACCGGAATGGCTCTGAGGTAGAATACTGGGCTCCCACGCAGAGGGCCCAGGTTCGAACCTCGTTCCATCCTGGATATTTTTTTCTTATTTCGTTTTTTTTTCTTATTTCGCGCAATATATAGTGGTTGCGGACACCGGCGTCGGCGGCGGCGGAGGACAACTACGGCGCCAAAAAGGGCCCTTGTTTTGATCTCATACCAGCTTTCGCTGTAAAACGAGAAAGTCATCGTCCCAATCTCGGTTCACCATTCGGTTCCCCTTCTTTGTGTAAGTGAACCTTTCATATCTGGAACGCTCATGAGGGCGCGAACAAATTCGATTGCGCTTCTTTCCTCATCATGTCTTCGCTCTTATGCCGCTTTTCATATCTCGGGCACATCTCGACAGTTCGATAAGCACAAAGGCGCGGAAGAGATTCTCGGTATACGAATGCGCCAGCGTCAATTTATGGCGGCAGATTCGCAATACGCCAGAGTACATGCTGCTTTTAATTTCTCATCTGTGGTTTTTATTTTCTTCGTTGCCCTTCCTTTTATTCCCGCCGTGCTAACTTCAACATGTTTTCCCAATATGTGACATCATGTAGTGTCTGCTAAAAGGTTATCTAGAATAATAGAACCAGAACTGATTGTATACATTCGCTCAAGTTATCGGCAGACGAGAGCTTCAGTGCATCTGCTTGTATATATCAGGCGAGGACAAGCTACTTGCCGTGTTTGCCAGTGTTCTATACGGGTGCCTCCGATTCTTCCTAAGCGAGATAAGGAAGGGAATGCGGCAGGGACGTAGGAATAGGAACGATTGGCTTCTTCGACCCGTCGCCTTTTTTCTGCTCGGCGACATATTCAACAGATGCTCAATGGTAATTCTCGTAAGTGCGTATATTGAGCCTTAATTGTTGTCTTGGTAGATGTCGTTTTTCAGCCTGCAAATATTGATCTAACGCAGTCATTCACTATTGTGTCTGTGGTTGATTCAATACGCAGCACTTGCTTATTGATACAAGTCGACACCCCGAACTATTGGACATCATTCTTGGGGGACAAAATTAGTAACGCGTTTTAGATCTTGAACGGCGGCAACCAGCAATCATTTATCAAGGAAGATCTGGCAATGAAGCTAAGAATCAAGATCGTTGTGAAGATGAGATTCTCGTTCAAAACTTTTAGGCCAGCGACATCGGTAAGGGTTCAAAAGCTCGAAATTGAGAAAGTTCGGTTCAGAAGCAAGCACAATTTTGAAGTCTGCATTGCACAAACTGTTGCGGTACCTTTTATTTGCCACAGCATTATTACGCCACCCGTCGTCAATTTTTTTATACAAACGCAATTTCCTTGCCGATAAGCGGTGCTTTTTTTAGTAGACTGAGACGCACTTCTGTAGGCCTACTTCAAATTTCCGCTTCTAGAATTCTTATTTTTCAAATGCAATGGACATGCACTACGGCTATGATTACACGTAACGGTTTCGTGTTATACCAATTTATATGAAGAAAGGATCACAAATAACTTTTTGTTTCCTTTCGGGGCGTATGCACATCCGTAACCAGTAATTTCATGCAGTCGCCTGTAACAAAAGCTGAAAAAAATGTCATTTCTCCATCACGTTTTTTGTTAAATAACACAGCCAGCAAATAATCCCAGAAAAATTGATCGCTGATACTGTAATACATAATCCAAAAAACACAATTGTGTTCTTGGTCCCACATTCACGCACTGTTTTCCGCACAAGGAATAGGTTCTTGCATATTGTGTGATATATGATTACATAACAAAAAACCTGCTCCGTTTTAGCAGGGAAAGAACTATTGCTGTGACCTTTTTATTTCAGCTCACTTGCGCTTGTTCCGATTTGCGACAGGTTTCGCTAGCTATTGGCAAATTATTTCTTCGCAACGAAAACAGGCTAACATATTAGTAAGAGCGCCCATTTTATTGTTGCTCCTTGCGGCTCAATTGCTAGCAGAGTGCAACGCCTTCCAATTTTTTTAGCATTGATATCTCAACGTACGTGACATAACAACCGACATGACATACATGCAATGGCATGTATACACCCAACAGCAAAAGTTTACGGGATGCGAAATTATATAAACACCTACCTTCCTGCATTGTCTGAAAACATAGGCTCCAATGAGATGTTCGTCTGTAGTAGTTGCTGCCACCATTACAGTTACTCGCGAGACCAGAAGAGTCATTCCCTAATAGAGAAGAAATTTCCATTAGCAGTGGAGCCCATGTCACATAAACTCTTGCTGTCGAGTGTGCCTGTGCACTCACATAAACCAACGCTGGCTGGGCAAGTTTCGGCTAGTGCTGTGAGATAGTGCCGTCTTGGCGAATTGTTGACAGCCGTTGGCTGATATTGGTGAACTGTTACCTTGTGTTGGCTAGTGCTAGGTAAAATGTTAGCTGCTTATCGCTAGTGCTTGCTAACTTCGGCAGGTGGTTGCTAAATGGTAGCTAATATTGTCTAAAACTGCAAAATATTGGTTGAGTGTCCGATGTCAACTATTGATGCCTTATGTTCACTGCCGTCGATACTATACTGCCTAATGTTATTTAAGTGTTCGCTTGTGTTGGTTAGTGCTTGAAAATGGTAGCTTATTCTGCCTAATATTGTGTAATGTCACCTAATGTTTCACTGCCTTCAAGTGCATGATAGCTTTGGCTTGTGGTGGCTGATGTCTAGAAATGGCTAATGTTGGCTCACTCTTGCATGCTGATGCATAGTGCTTGCTGGTTAACTGTTGATGGCTAATTGCTGCGTAGCTCTGGATAAAGTTGTACTCGTATAACAGTGAAAAAAAAATCTAAACTGAAAAGGCTATAAAGTCACTGATTGATTGATTGATTGATTGATTGATTGATTGATTGATTGATTGATTGATTGATTGATTGATTGATCGATCGATTGATTGATCGATTGATCGATTGATCGACTGATTGACTACCAAATGCTAACGTTGACTAAGTACTGGCTAGAGTTGGCTAGTTGCTGGTACTACGTCTCGCTTGTGGTAGCTAACGTTGTGAAGCACTGGCTCATGCTCGCGAGCTGTCGTCTAGTGTGCTAGCTTTCAGCTGGTGTTGCGTAGTGTTGGCTACAGTCGCGAACTGTCGGCTATCCTCTCTTATAACAGCATAATGCAGTTTGCAGATATTCGAATATGACTGTTATTTATAAGCAAGCGTTGATAACTCCGGACGAATGCGCCAACGAACGCTGGCCTTGATAGGCACTTCATCGCACTGTAGCCTGCGGCTCTCCTCAATGAATGTGACACCTGCTGTCGCAACTGAGTGCCGTCGTCACGTTAAGCTATAAACACTTGCGGCGTCAAATTGTAGTTGATGCGCCTGATAACCACGTGTCCTGCGCACAACTGCAAAATGTAGAAAAAGAAACAAATACGCATCGCATCGTTTCCCTCAAGAAAGGAAATGCGGCATAGGCAACTCCTCGCTGACGACTTCACATTGCATCTATTCACTCTTGCGCGGGATCTGCTGGAGTAATATTGCTCTAGCGATAAAACTCTAGGCACGTTTTTGCCGTCGCCATCACATATATAGCATTAAAGTGTGACAACATCGCCCCGCGCGTCCTGTGTTCCATCGGTAGACGGTCGGCGTGATTCTAGAAGAAACACGCCGACCGTCTTACTTAGAGCAAGAGTCCTATGGGGTGTCCTGGAAAGGTGGAGCGGGGCTGCGGGGCTATGACGGGAACTGCCAACTTTGACAGCCGGGCATGGTCGCCCGCCGTCGTGTGCGCCGTATCTTCGTAGAGATCAGCAGACAGTTGTTGCCTTTGTAAGCGTTTTGTTCTTGTCGCTAAATTTGCGTTCAAGCCATAGATAGCACTAAGGTCGCTTCGCACGCCGCAGCGTCAGAGTTTCCTAACGCCTGCGTTTTGATGAGTCACACCACGTCGGATGCTAAAGGACCTGCTTCCCTCAATTCGTAAAATATTCCTACTTGTGGCGATCACATTCATTGCTTCGCCAGTGACAATCTCGTCTCAGCCGGAGGCGTAACATACCGGCCGCCTTCTGGAGCGCAGGAGGCCCATTGAGGCCCCGAAGTGGGAGGTGGAAGGCAGGACTGATACCTTCACTGCTTCTCCTTTGCAAGGAGTTGTGACTGCTTTATATTATTGCTCAGTTTCACTGCCCACCGAAGGATATCTCTTTCTGACAAAATAGAATTGTCTTATCTATTGAATAAACAACTGCACACAATGTCATGAAAAAGTATGTCCCAGGGACGGCGTTTATACTTTCAACTATTCATCTAAGCTGTACACTACCACCTGCATTGTAGGTAAATATAAAAGCACAAAGACTGCCTCACATAATTCAGCCTTTGGGTGTCTGCCATGAGGACACGCTTGATTCACGTTTATTTATTACCAGGTCGAGTAGCGGGACTGTTGGTTTCTTTTTGTGTCAAAGCAATCATTGAAAAAGCATAACCACCTTTAGCTGCTGCTTTATCAATATCACTGTAGCACTACAAAT
Organism: Rhipicephalus sanguineus; assembly: GCF_013339695.2. NCBI lineage: Eukaryota > Metazoa > Arthropoda > Arachnida > Ixodida > Ixodidae > Rhipicephalus > Rhipicephalus sanguineus. Next base: position 164,632,427 of record NC_051177.1, read on the forward strand.
GACCTGTTTTATCTAATCACTTGTATCAGTTCAAATCTACAGGCGTCGTCCCTTAGCGCAACGCCAGAGTAAGAGCTGACCAAAGCAAAATGCGTGCTATATAAAGATAGCTCGATTTGAACAGATACGAACAAACTAAGAGAATAGAACAAGGGTCGGGCCGATATTGCCATCAAGTTGTTCGTACAAAGCACACCGAAGCTTTTGTTAGTTTACAAGAACTGATAAGCTGAAGGTGTTTATTCGTTAGCAGTAGTGTGACGTGCCGTTGTGGCCGTCGGAACCTATGGGTTCCGAGGCGGCGTAAGAAAGACGACCGAACACATTGGGGACCAGGAAGGGACTGCCAGGCCCTTTTCTTTATTCTGCGAAGCTGCCCGAGCGCGCGCGAGCTCGGCATCAACCGTGCGTCGTCTGCTATCGCTCGCGACATGCCCGTGTTTTGAAAGTAGTCGTCCCGACGTAATACATCACGTAACACAAACAGAAGATTGGTGAAACAGAACTAAACTAACCTAAACAGTCCGATTTATAAATATTTACAAAAGTCAATCAAAGTCTTTCCACTTTCACGCACGCAAAAGTATACACAAACACTAATGATTATTTACACTTCACTGCACACATGTACACTCTAGTCCGAAGCATGAGGTTGATCCATCTGAGCAATGGGGCTCAAATAGGGTCCTTGAGGAGCACCAGTTAGCCTCTTTCAGACACAACGTCTTTGTGGTGCTTGTTGAAGTGCTCTTTTTGTTTTTCTGAAGTCTGATGAACGTGGCAGCGAGCTTTCTGGCTTTTTGCAGTCATTCACGCACTACCGCGAAATAGTTTGATCCTTCTTTGAGCTATTGAGGTTTCCGGCGGCTGTAAACAACGTCTAGCGGCAGCACTGGATCCCTACCCTTCACCAAGAAGAATGGGGTTTGACGAACCGTGTCTGTACCCGGTGTTGTAGCCGAATGTAACATACAGGACAATACCGGCTCACTTTTCTCCCCCGGCGGTAGTCATGGCAATCATCTGGTTGATTGTCGTATTGGCCCTTTCGGACAGGCCGTTTGCGGCGGGGTGATATGCGGTCGCACAAGAGCTGCGTCCCTCTGATGACCATTACAAAGTGTTCCTCTTTAGATATGCGATGCCAGGCCACGGGAACTAACTTCGGTGATAAAGCTGGCAGTGCTTGCTCCCTAACCAAGTAGACCTTGCGTAGCCTTTGAGGAACAGATACCGCAAAGCTCTCCGAGCGCCAGTCGACGACGGCTCTTGAGGCCCGCAAGAAGTCGTCGCCTAAAAGGACTTCTTCGTGAGGTAACGGGGGAACAACGACAAAGTCACGCTGCAGTGTTTGGTCATCCACTGTTACCACAGCTCTGATTTGACCCAAATTTTGCAAGTGATGGCCTCTAGCTCCTACCAAACGTAGGGACGAAGGCCTTATGCTTAGTTTGATTTTGTCAACTAGTGGTGCCGTAATCAAACTTTTGACAGCTCCAGAGTCTAGAATGCCTTTAATTGTTTTTCCGTTGGTGGTGACAGGAACGGAAAAAGTACCCGCTTCTGAGGCACACGACACCTGCTCAATTACTGGCTGCTTCTCGCGGGTATTGGCGTCACCAGCTGTCCGTTTCCCCGCTGTATTGGACTGGAAGATTCAAATTCTTCCTGCCACTTCAAAAATTCTTCAGTTAGCGGTAGGCGACACTGCGTGACAGAATGACCACTTCTGGAGCTGTTCAAGCACAGTTTACGAATTCTCGGGGCGTTTCCTTGGGATCTTTCAAAAGCACGCGTCCCGGAATGCGTCGAATGCCGCCACGGAGATGGCTTCCCATTTGTGTATTCTTTTTTAGGCGCATTTCTTTGTGCTACTTGGTCATCTGAGGAACCGCTCTACTCTATACTATCCGTGCTCTGACGATTGCGCAGAAGCATTCGAGGCGAACGCTTCGAGTCAACGCGGCGTTTGGCGGACTACGTTCTGGACGAATTCTCGCGTTCTTGCACAGCCACAGTTTGAATACTTTCCTCAGAATTCCTGATCTGGTCAAAGCGTAGAAAAGAACTTATCATGTCGTCTAGCTGTCTAAAAGTCTTGTCGAAGAAATGTTTCTTTGCTTTAGATGATAACGTAGCCATGATGGCTGGACACTCCTTTTGTTGTATTACAGGATAATTGCATTGTTCCATGAGGTCCAACTTGCGGTATGCGAAGTCTGGACAGGACTCTCCGGCACGTTGCGTTGCTCCGAAAATTCGCTGCTTAGCCGTTACATCGCAGTCCATGTTATAACGTCGGCGGAACGCTGCTTTCATATCCAGCCAAGTAGGGATATCTGCCACCTTTGTGTGCTGACGCATCCATGTAAAGTCCTTAGCTGGGAGCCTCGAAATGATGAACGGTATGGCGACCTCCTCAGGAACGCTGAAGGTTTTGAACCAGAAATCAACTTGGTGAAACCAGGCGTTTAGATCTTTCCCGAGATGCGGTAAGGAGCTCGCCGCGAAACTTGAAAGTCGGTCACTAGCGTCTTCACCGTTAGACACGCATTTGATATTATCGCTTCTGGCTTTGCTTTGTTGATTCCGCGAGCGGCGCTTAAAACTCATCGACGCATTGCTCTCCTCTGCACTCGTGCATGATGCGGCGTCAGAATCCTCATGCGTTCTCGACTCCAAGCGCTCGATGCGTTCTACAAGTAGAGCGAGTAAGTTGCAAAAGAAGTCGTGACTTGCCTGCAGCTGCGGGTCAAGAGGTGGCTGTGGTGCGTCGTCGGCTTTAGAGGCGTCGCTGTCCTTCGAAATCATGGTTTTGAGTCCCTCCAATTCGCGCCGGAGCTGATCCACCTCGGTCTTCAGGGCATCGGCTTCGGCCACAGCTGACCTGTAGGCTTCCACCCGAGCGGCGTCATCCAGCTGTTCGAACACGTCGATGGAACACGGGGCGGTCGCCATCTTGGCTTCAGGGAGCCGACGTTGTCCTGAAGTCAGTGGTTCAGCCAACGGAGCGCGTAGAGAGCGGCGTCCCCACATAGAAAATATGAACGTCTTCTTAGCTCACCCCGAGACGTTGCGCGCCAAATGTGACGTGCCGTTGTGGCCGTCGGAATATATGGGTTCCGAGGCGGCGTAAGAAAGACGACCGAACACACTGGAGACCAGGAAGGGACTGCCAGGCCCTTTTCTTTATTCTGCGAAGCTGCCCGAGCGCGCGCGAGCTCGGCGTCAACCGAGCGTCGTCTGCTATCGCTCGTGACAAGTAGAAAGGTCAGTTTCTTAAGCCATTTCCACCTAATTCTATGCCGCTGGACGTGATAAAGTTTATTGGCACACAACTCCCTAAACTAGTGCTAAGAGAGAAAAGCCAGAATCACGGGTGACGAAGCGGTCTCCTTCACACTTCGGCTGCTACAGGGCCAACCTAATTCTTTCTAGCTTGTAAATCTCTTTGTGTGCAGTTCACGACCGAACGCGTGAAACATAGCTAATTCCTTCTTGACTTCCACAATACAGTAACTCTATCAACGCCGTCGTTATCCCGAGCGTCGTCATGTCGGTCTTGATCCTTTCTTTTGCTTGGTAACAAAGCTCTTTACGACGATTTATTTTCAACGTTGCTGCTTGGTTGCTAAGAGGCACTGCGGAAAAGTTTTCGCTTGTAATTTTTAATTTGTCAAATTTCTTGCGCACCATGGCACTTCATTTCGATCGATAGATAAAAAAAAACAATGATCCTCGTGGCATCGATCTGCACTTCAGTCGTCGAGCACGTTAATGTTTCCGATAGATCGAACATGTGAAGAAAAAAAGCAATACTAATCCCTTCCCCAGCCCGCAAATGTACCAAATTAAAAAACAAAAAACAAAAAAGCGCCTAGCTGTTCTGCATCGGTAATTTTCTGCGTTTCTCTAGGCAACATTTTTATCGACAAATCGTGTTGCCATGAAATTGGTGGTCAATTATGTGGCGATGCATGTTCCAGGCTACGGGATGTAATTTACGGCAATATCGCTACAGCAAAGAAAACTGAGCATCAGCGTTCGTGAAAAATCGAGACGATCGTTTCTAAGCTTCCACCATAGGGGTTATATTTATGTAATAAAACGATGTAAAAACAGGTTTGCTGCTTACTTCGTACATGCAGCAGTTATGAAAGCGCAAAACTTTTTTTTGATCCTCACAGAAATCTTCCGAAAGCACTATTTCGCTACCCCCGCCCTTCTTTAACTTCGCACAAAAGCTTGGAGCGAACAATATGATATCACGTTAATGGCAATGCGTAAATGGTAAGGTGATGTAAACGGCAGAAGTGTGTCAGGAATGTTGATATAACTGCTACCACATTAAAGGCCAACTGCAACGAAATCTGACTTCGACAGAATTAGCTCGGAATGCGTGGCATATGTTTGGTAAGTAATGATAATCACAGCGAAAAATCTTGCAGTCGCGTACTTCATTTATAATCGGTGCTATAATTATCAGCTAGCAGACGACGCGGAGCCCTAGCGGTGGGCCCGGGCAAATCAGGAACAAACGGAAATGACATAAATCGCAGCTCACGGCCCCTCGTGAGCAGAACCAGCAGAACTCCCTACAGCCAAATCCCTTCCTTTTCTGCGTCACGCTCGTCTACGAGCTAACTCTTTTATAGGACGAAATGCGGCGCCACAGGCTGCTGGAACACGTATGTTACGGACGGGACCAGCTTTCACACTTTTCCAAAAAACGTAAAGCTGCAACAGCTGCGGGTTATCGCAGTGAGGCAAAAGGAATGGGAGCTATCGAACAGCATGGTACCTTACGCGGCGCACTTTAAGGATGACGACTTTATGTACGACCGGTGTCTCTTCGCCCAAATACTGTTGAAACTGAAAAGAATGTGAACGTCTGACGCGGTGCCTTCAATATTCAGCCGCTGCAACCCAAGAGCGCGAAGCCCCGACTAGCGTTTGGAGAAGCACCGGCAACAAGAGGTATTCGTATAAGACAGATTTAGTATAGCGCAAAATGCTGCGTTAGCGTTTTTCGCACGCTCACATCTTGCGTAACGCTGTTTGAAAGACATTTAGTATACCGTAACGCAGGTAAAAACGACGCCCCGCAAAGCGTCAGACTAGCAGCGCAATCTACGCGCCAGTAATACAAGCTCCAAAAGCTGATCGGCCGCTTCTAGTTGCGAGTGGTCAAAGCAGCAAATTTCGACAGAAATGTAGTCGTGCTCGGTTCAGAGGAATTCAAGCACGTAAACGTATTTTAAGAAAGCAAATTGTGCTACGTTAGGTTTAATGTAAAAGCCTTGGGCGCAGTCACACAAGTGTTTAGAGAAATTCAGGTACGCTTTCGGTGGACATGGGAGTTTGCCAAATTGAGCATCGATATAAAAAAAATTGGCCGCGTATCTGTGTGCTTCGCTGCAAATGTCGTCTAAAGACGATAGAAGAGGCGCTGCGTGAGATATGGACGCCATCTGGCAATACGTCGGGAAACACGAGTGCTGTGTTGCGGGCTGGTAGTCCCGGCGCAGCGGCAGGCGAAGACCGGCGGTGACCAACGCGACCGGTGGGGACGCCGGCCAGCCCGAACACGCTGTTTGGCGCGATGCGCCGAAGGAGAAGAAACGTCCGAACTCAACGAGTACTCTCCACAAACTCTCTTACTTACACGTCGCCTGGGTAAAACAGGAATGCCAGAGCGGCGCCCCCTGTCATTCGTACAATGCAATACTGAACCGAAACCGAAACACAACATGAGCTTGTGCAGAGGGCACGGAGGAAGACAAGTTTCAGCGCAGTCGCATTTTCAGCGCACCTTAAGAAACTAGGGTTGTAACATTGTAGGGCGAGTAGGGCCAGAAGGACCGTCACGACGAAAACCTGCCTCCTCAGTCGTATTCGCCTGGAACGTTGGTGTGGCTTCGCTTTCCCTCCTCCGCTCCTGGCCTTTCCACAAAGCTACTGCCTAAGTACGAAGGCCCCTACCGCGTCCTACGTCAAGCATCCCCAGTTAACTATATGATTGAGCCTGTTCAATCATCTACGGACCCCCGTCGTCGCGGCCGCGAGACTGTTCACGTCGATCGACTGAAGCCGCATTATGACCCACCAGTTGTACCTGTTCCTTAGGTCGCCAGGATGGCTCCTTTTCCGGGGGGGAGTGATTTGTAGCATGGTAGGGCGCAGACAAGAACGCCTGCGAAAGAAGACGACGAAGACGGTTGTTGTTGGCGCTCGCGCTTGCTCGGCTTGGACCGCTGATCGCTTCAGCTGTGGCAATCTTTTAATAAACGCGTTACTGTCTGAACGTTAAACGCATACCATCAAGGTCTTTAAAACTGCGTATCTATGTATTTTCTGTTAAAGGAACACACCGCCTAATACTTACCTAGTGATGTTGCGCCTCAGATATGCGTAATGTTTGCTTTTTGATCAACAATGTACACAAGTATGAACCTCTTCAGCCGTTCACGATGGCTGGCCCTTGGGCAAGTGGTTCAACTTTGGCCGAGTGGCTGAATCGAGGGACGTGCAGACAAACAGAAAGACAGACAGAAGGACAGACAGAAAGACAGACCAAAATTTCTGCGTTTAAGTTCCCCAAGAAAGACTATCTTCTTTAAAAAACGATGCCTTACCGTCCGTAATCTATCAACGAAGAGAGAAAAGCCGATGTGTAAGCCAGCAGCGTCATTTATTGTGAACCAGCGAGTTCTCCAACACATTGTAGGGCGAGATGAGAGGTGCGAAGCGGCAGCCGTTGCTTAGAGGAACGTTTATGGGCATGTATCCGTGTTTTTTTGTTACCATCTAAAAAGAAAACGCTGTGGCATGGCCGCGAAGCGAATACTCCGGCGCTCAGAGCAGACGATACAAAGACGGTTGGTCTTTCGGGCTGTGGTCTGCGTCGCTTCCGGTACCCTGTAATGGTGTCGTTTATTCTAGTTTCGGTATCAAAAATTGCGTTGTTGGAGGGTTTTTTTCTGAGGCAACCACTTGCATTTCGAAGGTGAAATTTGGCAGGTAGCATTATCTCCAGCGAGACTGCCTATAAATCGTCTTTTTGAGGTTTGCGACATTTCGTTGCAGTTGGCCTTTAATAGGTCAGTGTTGCAAAAACCTATACCCAGCACTATGCGACGCTGTCCTACATTATGCCGCACTAGCCAATGCTATCTATCAGTTAACCAACGTTATCTAGCGCACGGGAGCAGTTAGCCTGCATTAGACGACAATATTCGACAGTGATCCAACAGTCACCCACCACAAGCCATTATTATCGTGCACTAGACGAAGTTAGTAAACACTATAGCCACTAATTATTCACTATGAGCATGTGGTAGTCAACGCTGTTGAATGTTAAATAGCGCGCGCCACTTCTCGCTGACAATTAGCCAACTTTATTTAGTGCTGGCCAGCAGTAAGCCATCATTACCAAGCACTTGCCCCCAAAGCCCCACGAAAACGTGTGTGAGTTTCCCAGCCATGGAAACCACAATTCCGTGGGGTCGAAATGGTGAACCAAGCGTGTGCTTAGATTTAGGTGCGTCTTAGAGGACACCATCAGGTGAATATTTAACCGGACTGGTCCACTACGACGCGTTTCATAATAGTGTCGTGACATAATGCATGTAATGCGCCAGAACTTAGAATTTTAATTTTTCTGCGATAGAACATTATACCACGTTTAAATCATGTTTCCTACAGCTTTTCCATGTGAGCGTAGAAGCCAAATCGGCTGCTGCATGTGCGAGAAGGAAAACACATCAGGATTTATCAACACGAAATACAAATACGAGAAGTCCTATTATGTAGGACGTCTAAATGTTTGTGCATACATGTAACGCGAAGTTAAGTACTTTGTAATTTTTTTAGTAACCGTTTATATACAGTGCAGTTTCAGGGGGTAATTTTCCTCGACCATTTTTGGCCCTGTGAAATAAACTAGCTGCATCTCAGTTCGCCACTGACGGCTCTGACTTCGTCGATTTTGCTCCCGAGGCGAATCGCCCTTGGCAATCAGGACAATGAGGTACGAAATAATCGTGTCGCCGATATTTATTATGAAAGGGAGGGGGGGGGGGCATATTTTCATTTATGTATGGTTGTGCGTCTGTTATTAGAAGTGCTGTTGTTAATCGATTCCTTTCGGAGGTTATTCACCTTTCGCGATATTTGGTGATGGTGGAAAACGAATACACGTGCGAAGAAATCAAGCTTCGATCAGCTCCAGAGCCGTCCTCTATTATATGCAGCGAGTCAAGCGATAGATCGCGAAAGTGAAAACTTTTTCTGAAGAGAACCTTGCGTCTGAAAGACGATGTGAGGTAGAACCAATGGCGCAGCCAGAATGGGGTGTCTTTGGGGAGTTGTGACCCCACACCCCCTGAAGCTTTTACCGTTTGTATGTATAAACATTACGCACACGTAAAACACAAGCACAATCATACATAAAATGTAAGTGTACCCCCTCCCCTTCCACTTCGTAATAAATAGATGGCAACGCCCATTCGTTGCACGTGGTGCAATTAATTCGCGGCCCATTGTACAGTACTTCTTAGAGTGGGAGACTTTTGCCACGTTGAGTAAAGGCTGGCAACAGCGTCATTGATAAACAGCGAAAGTGGTCCCTTAGCTCCGCTAGTAGCGAGGATTAGAGGGCGTCTTGCTCTCATGCCATCTTGCAGTGCGGTGTATTAGTGCTCTGACAAAGACAACACCAGTTACGAGTTGCACGGCCTACGCGCAGAGATCCAGCTGCTATGCTGATCAAGCTCTGACACCACGGTGAAGAGTGCCACAGTGTTCAAGCAAGTGTAGGGCCTGAAGCGTGCCTTGTCGCCTATTAGTAGGGTGTAGTATAAATCGCTGGACATCGATACAACGGCCTCCAAGAAAAAAATATAATAATCATGAAAGCACTGCGGCTCGCAGGAGTAACCGACCGCACTGTCACACAGCTACTCCACCGGGCAGATGTGTGCCCGAAGCGGCATCTAAAGTGCCAAAAACAGACATTTTATAAATCACTGCGAAAATGGCGCAAAACAAGCTTGGCGTGCGCGTACCTGACCTACTACTTTCTTTTTCTTTCTTTCTTTGTATTGCATTGTGCGATGCTCACTCTTAGCACTTTCCTTCATCCATGCTGGAAATTGGACCGCCATCCACGTGCACAGAAGCGCAACACTTCACTTGTTGCAGGTGACAACGACGATCATGCGTTCATCTGCAGGCAACAATGAGATGCGCCAACGTGAAATTACAAGTCACCTCGATAAAAGATCAGACTGCCATATCGGAAGCTTCTGATCACCGACAAGCCTTCGATCGAGAGAGCATCAATCCTTGGAAGCGCATTCCGTGCGCGCGTTCTTTTGCGCTCAGGGGCACTGGGGTTTTTTGCAACTACGCGGAATATCTGTGAGTTATAAAAGTTTCACTTGAAAGCAACAGGAAATGCCGCTGGACGCGGCGCTCGACGTAGTAGTTTTCGCTTAAGGATGGGAAAGACGCTTATTTTTGCAGTACATAATAGAGCATGGCGTAGAGTGGTTGTGGGAGGGAAAGATGCCACCTTCTTGGGAAATGTAAGTACCGACAGCACCAAGCGTCCGGCCGGGGTACCCCTCTCCATAATAGAACAACTGGTGGGAGCCCCAGGCACTGGCAATTTAACACAGTACCTTCGGCATTGGAGGTGGACGCTCTATCCACTCGACCACCGCTGCAGTACGCGCGGCGTTTTAACCACTGAACACGGCGCTTCCCCTTGTATCATCTGTCAACCCCTTTGCAACAATAATGGTGCTAGTTGCGAAAAAAAGAGAAAGAAAGCCGCTGGGACCGTGCAGTACCAAAACATCCGCTCAGAGTTTAAACACTGAAGATATTTTCTGCGGGCGGACATGTAAAATTGAGTTCATCGTGAAATTACATATAGAAGTGTTCCAGGGTTCTTGCAACCTTTACATCTAGTAGCAGCTTTTAATAAGGTATCTTTCAACGGGATTGTCCGCATATATTTTTTTTGTATCGTTGTATCATTATTCTAGGCTTACAGCACAAAAAAACTTCGTGATGATTGAAAACTCCAAACACAAATATCATAACTTTTTTATTTGAAAAATAAACTAAAAGGTGTCATAGAATACACTCAAGGCACAAGGCTTATATCATGTTTAGTTCACGATCATGTTAGTGATGTGATGCTAGGAAGGCTAGTTATTGGTTTTTTTAAATTTTTTAATGAAAGCGACACAGATAATCACTGCAAGGTAGACTAGAAAGCTGTTCAAATATTCTCAGTTGGCTGTTTTATTGAATCAGGAGAGGAAAGCGCGCAAGCAAGTAAGAACCACCCACTGCTCGACTAACAAACCATTAGCCTGGCGAAATAGTTGAGCGAATATGGGTCGCGTGCCCCCATAGCGTTTTTGTTTCCACAGGGAGATCTCAAGAATCACATAGGCTTGCGTTCAACTGGCGCTCAACACATACAAGTTGCAAAGCACTCTATTGTTTTCCCTGCAATAGCAATCTCGGCCACTGATTTTGCTACATGAAAGGCGGAGAGTTCTAAGACATGCCACATCGCAGGGCTATATTCCACGGCCCACGACGGGGTTCCGATTGCCAGAAGTGTCTTGAATGCTTGATGACCACAACACCAGCCAAACGGATATAGCAAGAAAAAACCCCCCGTTTTCTGTCAGGCCATGAGCGGTAAGCCATTCTCCGTGCGTAAAGTATTCATCGAAAGTATCGAGCAGCCGGGCACTCAGATAAATATTTCGCCTGAGATAGCGTGGGTGGATATTCATGTCATGCCCCTTTGGAGACTGTCCTATAGCTGATTGTTTTTCTTCTGCTAGTTTGACGTCATCCGTAGAAACTGGTCTCACTCATTGACGTCATACAGAAGGTCGGATTCCATGAAGGAAAGTACAGTTAAGAATATACTGAGCATTTTCCTTGCATCTTTGAAAAACGTTAAAAATTTTTATGCTAAACGATACTTCACGCCAAATCCTAGTCTTTCGGAAGTTTTATATAAAATTTTATTTTACTAGGAACTGCTACCCTTGTAGAAAACCTTACATTTATGATCCATATCTTTGGCATATGAAAGCAGTAAAGAACTGTGCTTTCATTTTCTAAACGTTTGAGCTGTGAATACGTATTGAGAGAGAGAGAGAGAGTAACGAAGAGGAAAGGCAGGGAGGTTAACCAAGCTTTGGCTCCATTGGCTACCCTACACTTGGGTGGGGGAGAGGGGGAATAATAGAAAGGAAAAGGTAGAGAAGAAAGAAGAAGAGTAAGAAAGAGATGGATGAACAGCGTGAAACTACACAACACGAACTCGCGCTGTTAGTTCACAGGCGCTCGTGAAGTCCGGTGGTCCTCAAGAAGCACAAGAGGGCTTTCGTGGCCTTGCGCATATACGAGACCGTAGGCCAAGGTCCCAAGATCTTCTTTTCTGTCAGTGGTCTTGAGTCCAGGTGACGGAGCTTGACTTCCATACTACGTCGTTGAGCCTGATATGATGGGCAGTGGCAGAGAATGTGTTCAAGCGTCTCCTCGCAGGCGCAAATGTTGCATGCCGCACTGCTGGCCATTCCAGTGAGACACGAATACGCATTCGTAAATGCCAAGCCCAACCACATGCGGAGAATACGTATTGTATTCTCATCTTTCTAACGACGTCTACTCGCTCGTGGAAATCAAACTTCAACGCACAACTAGCGTCCTTATCTCAGTAATGGCAAGTGCGAGGCGTATTTTATGCTGTTTTTTGCCACAAGGTTTCGATCTAGCGTTATATTTTTCTTTAAAATGCCCCACATCTGATTTCTCTTGCTGTAAAAAAAGGCCTGGTCAAGTTTACCTTTTGCAATAGCGTGTGTTCTGGTTTTGATAGGCCTTGAAGCCCGAGCAATGGAAATGCTATCACGAACATGAAACGGGATCCGAATGGTGGTGCGTCACCGCTCCAACTGCTTGATGAGTTGTTGCCGTGACAAGAGCTCGTTGAACATCGGGCAGATCTTACTCGTGAACGCTCACCCGCCAAACCCAGAGCAAATAGAAAATGTTGCTACTTCGCCATTCTCTTTAAGAAGCGCCATGAACAATTTGAAAAAAAATAGAAGACCGAATTCACTGGCTTTAATGTCTGTCAACAAAAGGGGATCCCTGACCACGTTCACAGAACTAACCATAACTCGACCGTTCTCATAGGAACGCTTATGGAAAATTTTTTTCATAAGTAATGAGCGGCATGTTACAGTCGTTGCTGTTTCTGCAAAGCAAAAAAAAAAGCAAATCCTCATTCTGGTACACGCATCCAACGTGAAACTGACCTACAGCAGCAAAATGCTCTTTGAAGACGAATAACTAGTTTCCTATCTGTTAAGCGTATGATGACTATACTTTGTTCCGGTATATTCATAGTGAAAAGGAAGATTTTTTTTCGTGAGCTTGAGAAGCTTCCATCATAATGTGTCTTTGACTGTCCTGATGTTGTTGACTTGGATGTCCACGCCGAGTATGCACACCGTCGAGGCTAGTTCTATCGGTTAAACTGCGAACGATAGCTCGATCGGGGATGCCCGGTGTTCTGTGGTTCTTAGTGGTCCGATTTGCAGCTGCTCTGACTTGTGAGTGGCACATCTCATGCCCGCTGGCTGTCGGCTCATTTCCGAGAAACTTAACCACATATTTAAAGACATCGCGTAGATGGACTGAACGCGTAGATAATTCATAAAAGATGCGTTCCAGGCAGCCTTACTACGACCCAATGGCTGGAGCATCGACAAACTGCTAGCCTTGTAGTCCATAAGGCCTTCAAAGAAATGAGCACAGCCGCACTGAAAGCGCCTACGGAACACGTCGACACAACGCAAGAAGGAGGAACTCTCCTCCAACGACCGGTCTAGACATTTCGACCCACACTTACCGAGTTCCAATCAAGTTCAGGAAATCATTGCTGGCTATTCCAATCCCAGAGGCACATACACCCATAGATCGGCAAAAAATGTGGAGCTCACTCAGACTCACTCACGAAACATATATTACCCTTAGGGCTCACTGGGACTCAAACTCACCAAACTTTTCCTCATCCGGACTCACTCGGACTCAGAGTTACTATAATTTTTCTCAACCGGACTCACTCGGACTAAGACTCACCAAAATTTATTTCACCCGGACTCACTCAGACTCAAACTCACGGCTCGATCTGAGTCTGAGTGAGTCGACTCATGAGTCCGCTACCTTATAATGAGCCTTTTTCGACCATAATGTCAATGCTCTTTAACGCCAATATCTCGCATAATCGGTGCGCTACTTAGCGCATTTTGATCTCGTACCTTCAAAGACGAGTTATCTGAGTTTGCAGTTCAATAGGGATCTTTTTATTGAAAGAGATGACTCACACGTGATATTTTGATCAGTAACTTCCCGTGAAGAAGTTTTCGGGGGTAGGGCAAGGCACCTCCGCCCCTTCTCCATCCTCAGCTCATGCCTCTGATCAATAAATATTTAGCTGACGTAGTGTGTTGAATTATGTGGGAGTATACGTGAGTATAAACAGGAGTCGACATAAGGTTGATAGTAATGCTGAACTTGAGTAGATAAGACCATAGGTCGGCAAAAAATGTGGAGGTCACTCAGACTCACTCATGCAATATATTTTGCCTTAGGGCTCACTCGGACTCACACTCACCAAAATTTTCCTCTACCGGACTCACCCGGACTCAGACTCACCAAAATTTTTCCCAGTCGAACTCACTCGGACTCAGGCTCACGAAAACTTTACTCACCCGGACTCACTCAGACTCAGACTCACGTCTCGATGTGAGTCTGAGTGAGTCTGAGTGAGTCGACTCATGAGTGAGTTCGCCGACCTATGCATACACCACATGCAAAAAATCGAGGACAGCGCGGCAGGCTACCAAGGTGAGCCGTCGCTGCTCCTAAGAACAAGACACGTGCTACACAGACGTCGAGCTGGTCGAGACTGGTCTCTGACAGGTTGAGACCAATCTCACACCACACTCTGACAAGCCCAAGGTCGGAAACCGCGGCGATCGCCTCCGTGTCGAGGGACAAAGAGCAGGCGAAGAGCCGCGAAAGCCGATGGCGCCTTGCCGAAGGAAACCACCTGAGATCAAACCAGGCGAAGAATCTTGTATCGCTAAAATTATATCGCTAAAGTATAACTAATGTTATCCTACACTAAACTATACTACTGTTGATGCCATTTTTTTATTTTATTCACCCGCCCTTTGTCAGCAATCGCCTCCTGTTTACAAGGCACATGCAGGTGAAAGCAAGGCAAATTAAAGTCTGTGCTGCTGCAATAAATGGAACATTACAATTTTCTAGTGAACATTACCGTCACATAACGCGAAATAACTTCAATTAGGCTTTTCAACGGCAATATTGGTGATTAACGAGTAATGTTGTTACAAAAAAATTAATACAATGACGAACGAACATGTAAGCAGTCACTCAGAACTGACAGAAACAGCGTTGTTAAACTACAGGATATTCATGGTCATCTAATTATTTAACAGAGCAACTGGAGAAATTGCGGTACCACTCGTATCATGATTACTTTTTGTTCCTTTTGCTTTCCTTCAGTTAAATCTGTTTCACAGCAGAGATGTTATACGCTGCTTTTCAGCGGATCGCTGCATGCGTATACCGAGTGTGTAGACGAAAAAGAACAACGATTACCGTCTCACCACTGGCCGCTGCGGTGGCGCACCTGTCGCGGCTGATGCTCGTTCTTATGCGGTGACACTGGCGTAGGCGGGGGAAGGGTTAGAGGGTTCAACCATTAGCCCCTCGATATTTTTAAATTTTATGTACACGCACTTATACAAACGCACGCACAAACGTGCATCAAGAGCGGTTGAACCCCTCCCCCCCAACCTCCTGATAAAAAAAATTCTGGCTGTACGCTGGTGTAATAGCCATGTACTGGCGGTGGGATAATGGTGGTGTAGAGGAGCACACGTAAAGAAGGCATAGAGAATTGCAAACACCAGAACAAATCTGGCTTTTAGAAAATTTCACGCCGAACGTGCGTTTCGACATGCATACTTTAGAGGGCCGCTCGAGATGCTGAAGAACGCTGGCTAAAACACTGGCTAAAACACGCTGGCTAAAACACTAAAACACGCTTTCGTGTAAAAGGACGTACGTTGGTCAGACCGGCAGATGTATTAACCAGAGACTGAAAGAGCATCACTATAACGTCACAAAAGCAATCTCAGGTCATTTGGGCATTCATTGCCGAGATTGTGGCTGCATGCTCTTGTTTCAAAACACCTGTATCCTGTATAAGGCGCATAGTAAAATGAATAGAGAAATTGTTGAGGCCTATGAGATTAATAGATTAGAAGAAATGTGCGTTAGTCAGCCTTCCCTCTTGCTTTCACAAAAAGAGTTGCAATATCTTGCTTTGTCGCGTTAATGCTTTTGCTGTGTCGTGATATTGCCCTGTACCCGTGTTCGGTTCAGCGATATAACCACTGATTGTCCATTTGTTGTTTCTGTTGTTTCCGCTCGCTCGGTATATATTTATCGGTTCGAGCGAAAATAAAATCAGTTGAAAGTAGCGCTGTGTCCTTGTCTGTTTTCTTTCTTCGTCCCTGTCTAGTCGCGCTTACCACTCTTCATGAAGAACGCTGGCAAGAAGACACTAAGCCGACGCCCCCACCCCTAAAAAAAAATTTCAGGCATCTTCGCACAGCGGCGTCAAGCCTGAAGGAAGAGCCGAGCTGGGTGGCCTACTTTGTTTCTGTTTATTTTTCTCTTTCTTTATTTATCTATTTATTTCCTTTTCTCTCTTCTCTTTTTCTTTCTATGTCTTTTTTTGTCTGTGTCTACTTATACTTTTTTCTTTGTCCGTTTATATATTTCTTTCACTTTCTTGCTCTCTCGTCCCTTCTTTTTGCTCTGCTAGCGTGCCTGGATAACCCTGTGATTACAATACCCGCCTTTGGATCATACGTACGCGGGTTCAAATCCCGGCTCGTCGAGAAATTCTTTTAGCGAACAATTTGTCTCGTTGCCTTTCTTTCTCTCTTTCTTTATCTCTGTTTTTCTGCCCGTTCTCTCGCCCATCCATGTTATTGCATCAAACACCGGACAAATCGGCGCAGAAGGAAAGAGCGCGCCTGCCGCACATGTTCGGTGAGCGAAGCGGACGATGAAGAAGAGGTCGAAGAGAGCGCGCACCGGCCGACTGATTGCGTTGCGCGCGCTAGAAAGGTAGGGGAGATCCATGATGACGATTGTTTATGTAAACAGAATAACAACTCCACTGTTAAAAAAAAGTTCAAGGGAAGGCCGCACTTTAGAATGGAACTCTACGCTTCCACATCCCTTACAAAACTCCTAATGGCGATTCTGCTCCCGTCAATTTCGATAGTCACTCAGCGTAACCATGCGGAAGTGTCTCCGTTTTAAATTAATTTTTTCGCAACGTTTGAAAACGTGTAGCGACGCCAATACCACTTAGAAAGCGTTTTTCATATGAGCAAGAACTACGATTGGTAGAATGTCGTCTTGAGAAATGATTTTTCTTAGCAGCCTAAAATAAAATGTTTAATAAAACTAATTTGGTGTCAGATCAAAAATGTTACGCTAACGTGATCAAAGGTACAATTAGGTGAGAAACTGACGGACACAAATAGCTGGATGTGACTGTGTGTATGCCTTTGATTTTGTTTAGAGCGCCCTAAAATAATTTTACCTAAAATAATTACGTTAGTCGTATTCATTCCAAGCTCGAGCTGAATACAATGATTACAGGCAAGTGCGTTTCTTATTAGAAGCTGCAACACGAGAGAGAGAGAGAGAGAGATGAAAAAAGGAAGGCCGGGAGGTTAACCAGACGTTAGCATCTGGCTTGCTACCCAGTACTGGGGTGGGGAAATAGGGGCAAGAAAGGGGGTGTAGAGAGAGAGAGAGAGAGAGAGAAACAAAGAAACGCGCATACACCCATGCTGGATAAGAAATTGGCCGCGTATCTGTTGCTTCGCTGCAAATGTCGTCGAACGACGATAGTCGTCTGCCGGCCCTACTGCATGAGTCCTCCTCCTCTATGTTGAATCGCCGCGTCTGGCTCATAGAGTCGCATTTGCAACGCAGCCCAATAACACTAGCATTTTCTACGAAGCCTAAGAAACACAAGGGACTTTAGAGTTACGTATCTATGTATTTTCTAGTAAAGGAACACACCACCTAATACTTATGTATTGATGTTGCGCCTCCGATATGCGTAACATTTGCTCTTTGATCGACAATGTTCACAAGTATGAGCGGCGGTACCAGTTCAAGATGGCTGGGCGTTCCGCAAGTGGTTAAACTTTGGCCGGGTGGCTGAATCGGGTGAGAGACAGACAAAGAGAAAGAAAGACAGGCAGACAGACCAAAATTTCTACGTTTAAGTTCCCCAAGACAGACTATCGTCTTTAAAAACAACACACACAGGAAGGGCGTTCTGGTTACAGTCGTTCAGAAAGGCCGGTCGATCGCAAGAAGCGCAGTCGCGCTTGCTTGGCCTTCTTCTGCGACGTTGCGTCTTGTCGATGGTGTAGAATTCTTTCCTCCGACAAAGGTCGGCTGTCCCACTTGTTGAGCGCGAAGCGACACGAAATTTGCACTGATATTATAGGGGTCACAGGTGCACACTGCAATCACTTACTATATCCTTCTTCGCGAAAGGCCTCTCTCGAGCTGCTAGAGGAATTGTTTCGCGAAGGCTGGCGTGTAGAGATAGCTATGCCGCAGTTTGTTCGATCGCATAACGCAGGAAAGGAAAATCATCCTCCTGAATGATGACAACAGCGAAGATTCCTTTCTGAAAAAAACTTTTCATTGTAATCTGCTTCGAGCGTAACCTTAACAAGATCTATTGTTTACGCTCCCTCCTGCGTTTCTTGAAAAAAAAAAGAGAAGCATTCGATGTTTTCCTTAGGATATCCTGCGTGACCGAGGAACCTTCTACATCTCATTCTACATCTCAACACGAAACAGAGGCGGCCGAGCGGAGGCTTACACAAGGTCTAAAGGTAATAGGATTTCTGCCTCGAAAGTCCTGACGCCGAGCGTCAGTCTTCTCAAGCCTCTTTTTTTCACTTCTCTGTTTTAACTACAAACTTTAAAACACGGGACGGCGTAAAATAAAACTACGCAAGTTTCATCTATGCAAATGGACAACAAGCAGAGGAAAAGTATTAGCCGTGTAAATTGCTGCTCCGTCCCACACCATTTTACTTATGTGTCTAACCCGCAGTATAACGATTACTTGAGCCACGAACTTTGCACACTGGGTTACTGCGGTTTGTCTTCCAAATGAAGTAACAGAAGCTTGAGTTCTTAGGAACCTAATCAGATTTTCTGACAAGGAATACATTCTGCTTTCTACTTGTCGTTCTCTATTAGTCTATGGTCTACTTATTGCTCGAAAACACTGTCAAGCAGAAAGTACTATACGTTTCAGATCCTGGTCGAAATATTCCGCTAATTGAAATGCTTGCAACAACTTGAGGCAATGTTCATGAGCCAAAAAATACATACCGTTTGGATAAAAAGAGCGCCGCGATAAAAATAGGCGTGCGAGCAAGGAAATTGACGGTAACAAAAGACAACTGCACACACAGTTAAACGTCTAAGAAAAGGGCACGATACGAGACTTCAGTTCAGCGTTCGGTTATTTTCTGTGGCGGTTCATTGCATTGACTCATTCTATAATGCAATAAGTGCCTGTGAATTACATTAGTTCCACCATTAACCTACTTTAGTTCCCGCAGACGATGACGCTTTTCAAATATAAAACGAGTTGGCAAAAAGTTAGTTTTCCTGGCTTTTTTTACCCTTATACAATGAGTTTCTAGCAGTACTTCTATTCGCATGTTATTTTTTTCTGGGCCAGCGTAATTCGCAATGCCCATAGACTGTCGCGCCGCCAAGCGGAATTCAGGAGCGTCCTCTCGAGGAGGGTTAGTAGACGACAAAATGGCAGCTCTACGCAGTCGCTCGCTTGTGCGGCTGTGCTAACCTCAGTGTTAACGCGTTGGCAAGGAAGGAACACTACGACTTGGCATGTTCCCTGCATCAGTGAACAAACCGGGCCCTCCGTGACACGAGAAATCTAATTCGTTCTTGCGAGGCGCGAAGTTTTCGTGAAAATACGTGGCGACTCGCGCTTTCAATGCTAGCCCACAACGTACGCATACTATCAGCTTCGCGAGGCTTTCTGTAGCCACGTAGGTTAGTTAAATGTTATCGTCTGACATATTCAGTTGAAGCTCACCCTGTTTTACTTGTATATAGCATTGGTCAGTGTTTCTTGTAGTGCGTGAATCCCATAACACTGTACGCGGGAGGTCGCGCCGGCTCGCGATGTGCTCTTGTAAAACTGAGCGATCTCAAGTTGCCGATACATTAAAATATGCCTCTATCCTTTGTCAGCAAAGCGCTGTTACTAATCGTGCGAGCGACGTTTCAATCATTCGAGGACGCGCTGCTCCACGCCTTTCCTGGAGCGAACACTTTCCACGCCGTCCTTCGCCAGTGTGTTGGTGTTGGCTTCATAGCCAGCGCTGCTCCGCTTGTTTTTGTACGTTTGTTGATAGGTGGCAGCACACTGCAAGCGATTTGCTCGTTGACCGATCTGATAGCGAAATGTTCTCCGCGCCCAGACGTCTCTGTAATTGTAAACGTGGTGTCGCGGAGTGGTCGAAGTTGTTCGGCGGAGGAAATTCTTCAGATTGCTTTCAGCAGTGATGTTGAAAGAAACCATCTTGACGACGAGGATTTTTCACTGGACGTAGAAGACTGTGAAGGCACCGAGAGCGACAGCGACGGTGAACGATCAGCTGCTAACTCACGAGGAGCGAGTTGCACTTCACGTCCCCTCGTGCGTTAATGTTCTTTCACGCTCGTAAGTCACTTTGATTGTATTTAATGTATAATATCCTTGAGCGAGATCAAAATAAAAGCATAGTTCCTCTTGTGCATTGCATGTATCAATTATTGTGGATATTATGGAGCGCCGCATGCCGCCAACACGCTCGAGCTCGACCAGAGAAGCGAAATAGTTAGAGCGCTGGAACGTGCAGTCACAGCCACAATCCACGCCTCTCGGCTAACTTCTTCGACGTTGCGAAAAGAATACGTGTGCATTATTTTCGCTATTCGTGTTTCGATCGTGCTGATCGAGCCTGCAACATGCGAGTGAAGTGAATTGCACACGGCTAGAGTCTCAGCATGGCTGTGACACAAGCGCTACTGAATGGGAAGTTAAATGCTTGTGTTCCGTTGAAGACGTAACTCCGCGTTCCCGACTGCATAAGTAATGACGACGGCGTATCATGTTTGCGAACCATCACTACGTTAAACGTGCGGTCCCGTGCAGCAGCGATGGTGCTACTCGCTGCCGGCCTACTACTGCGACAAATTCGTAAGGCAGGCTCGGTACAACGTATCTATAAACGTTGGCTCGGTACGTACTACCTCGGAGTGCCGTTCTGCTCATACGTCAATTTTAGTTCATGCAGTTTTATGTAGCACGCACAGGATTTCGCAAAGCATCGTTATGCACGGTAACGGGGCTGAAATATAACCTTTCACGCCACGCAAATAATTAGGTGGCGAGTACTTAGCACTTTCCATGGTTTGGGAAAGTAGTTTAGTCTCATATCCAATTCAGCACAGCTCATGACTTCATCCGGTGAAAGTGACACGGGCCGTACGTCCGCACGTACTATCTGTTCCTATGCTAACAAACGGATTGACCCTCCTCCTGGCGCCATCTTGAAAAGCACGGCGCGCCACCTATAGTTCGTGGGCATTGCGAATATTCACCGCCCAAGGCAATTTCACTGTCAAGTTATTTTCATAATTAAAGAAATCCAAAACTTGTATACACACTGTACGCCCCGTAGCCGAAGGCTAGTAGAGATACCGTATACTATTAGTAGGGATGCGCAGTAAACATAAAACTGTGGTGACACTAGAATCAGCAAGTATTAGAATGGAGGCCAAGTTCTATCTGTTGGAAACCTGGCTGCATTTTGCGATCTGTTTGACATTTTGACCGCACAAAAAAGACGAGGACAGGTAGGTACGACGACACGGGCGGTAAACGTACGTCGTACCTCCCTGTCCTCGTCTTTTTTGTGCGGTCAAAATGTCAAACAGTAAGCACCAACTAAGCCAAACGCAAGTTCTCCTGTTGCATTTTGCGAGTTTTTTTTTTTGAAGATATTCCCAAGGTATACTTTGCATTATTGAGTGATGTACTGTATGCAGTCAATCTTCACAAACGAAGAGACTACCTCCAACCAGGATGGTGGAAGCGGACCACTACAGGAAGGCTGCGCTTCAAATTATTGAAACATTGCTCAGGATTATTGCTCAGCTGCCAGCTGGTAAAATGATCACGTGCTACGTGACGTCAACAGGCAAAAAAGAGTGTTCCACACGGGCCGCCATTGGTGCAATCGGCGCTGACTAAGATTCCTAGGTTTAAATGCACATATATACCCCATAAAGTGGACGGGAGGATGACCGCCGCCATAGCTCAGTGGTAGAGCATCGGACGCGTTATGCGAAGGTCGCAATTTCGGTCCCTGCCAGCGGCAAGTTATCGTTTCGTCCACTTTACTTTTCTTGACATTTATATCATTATTACCAGAAATAGCATCCCCTATACTTTCCATGGCACTACTGTCTGTTAGTGCTCATTAATATTGTGCCTAACAAAGACAAACGAGCCCTTAAAAGTCTTCTTTCCTTGATTCTTATCGAGGGTCTCGTTCTGGCAGACTTGATGCCTTCAGGTAGTATGCGAGGGATTATTGGTCAGCTGCCAGCTCGTAAACTGATAACGTGCTACTTGGCGCCAACAGGCAAAAATGAGTGTTCCACACTCGCCGCCATGGCTGCGATCGGCGCTGACTAACACTCCTAGGTTTAAATGCACATATATACCCCATAAAGTGACGCGAGGACGACCGCCGCCGTAGCTCAGTGATAGAGCATCGGACGCGTTATTCGAAGGTCGCAGGTTTTGTTCCTGCTAGCAGCAAGTTATCTTTTGTACCTTTACTGTTCTTCACATTTATATCATAATTACTAGAAATAACATCCCCTATACTTTCCTTGGCATTATTGTCTGTTAGTTCTAATTATTATTGTGTCTAACAAAGAAAAACGAGCCCTTAAAATGTCTTCTCTCCTTCACATGACAACAGAAACTTGTTTAAAACTTGTCAGAGTGCATGGCCATCACCGACGCCATAATCACGTGACACCATCCGCCCTTGCCAGCGTGAAAGCTCGTCGGCTCGACGGCCCTCGCTGCAATAGCGTAGGACTGTGAGATTTCGGAATAATGGACGGTACGAAGCAGACGACGTGGTTCGTCTGTGTAGCCGTGGGGACCACTCCTCCGCCGCAGAACCTCAGCGACCACGTCGCCTTGCAGCTACCGTAGAATGTCGCGAAAATGAGCCTCGGGCGCACATGGAGATCCTGTCTGCACATAGCAGCTTGAGATCGGCGCATGGCTAGCCGTGATGCCGCTATATAGCGGCCGAACCTTTACGTGTGTGGCGGCTGTGGTTAAACCACGGTTCTTGAATCTAAGCCGACCCCCCACGTTTGTACATCGTTTCTTCGAAAAAAAAAAAACATCGGCCTAGATGCGAGTGAATACGGTATTTTTTAAAAGAACCACCCTTTTATTACTACCACATATCAATAATATCATTCGCAACAAGCACCGTGGCTTACGGCAACTTTACACCGCCATATAAGAAACAAAGCGATTGTCGCGCAGGCATTCAGTTTAAGTAATTGTTACTTCCGAATCTCCATCTGTATTGACGATCACCGATAAAAAAATTAGGATCTTTCATTTTTTACTTTTTTCAGTGGCAACAACTCTGCGCTGCTACTCAATGCGTGATGCATGCGCCATATACCACAAAACTGGTATTAGGCGAATGCGCAGCAGGCCTTCGATCTCCATGTAATATTTAAGGGAGGACCATAGGGCATCTTTGTTTGTGATGAACTCAGGCCGCTCATGTAAGTCGCATGGCAGAAAGTTGTAGAACTATTCGGGGATATGTATAACCGACAGTTGCGCTTTGAGCTACTATCATTCGGACTTTCAAAGTAAAGGACCTTTCATGATGCTTTATTTCATCAGGGAATAACTCGCTTGAAAGCCATTACAGGAAGTGTGAAAAGTAGACTGTCAGTTGTCATTTAGATATTCAAGCAAAACCTTGCAAATAATGAGGTCATGTTGGTGACGTTTAGAAGAGCATAAAGAAAGAGAAAGCACATAAACGCGATCCCCGAAATGGCAACGGAGAAGCAACGCGACAACATTCAGCAAATATTTCGAAGCACGCTGGAATGCACGAGATGACTTGAAACATTTCGGGCGGAAGTGCAGCCCTCGGAAGCGTGGGTCGTTTAGCCGGCAACAGCGCGCAATATAAACATTTCAAGAACAAGCACACCACGCTAGAGGCAGTGTCAATCGATAAACATTAGTGTTTTTGTGTCATTTAGTTCATTCTTTTTCTTGTTATTTGTCTTGCGTTCTCGTTTTACGACCGCCATGCTCGTTTGAGGGATGTAGTTGCAGTGCTTCCATAAAGTTTCATCACATCGGCGCAGGGAGACGCGTAAACTCTCCGGATCGAAACAGAGAAGCGTGAAGAGTCATTTGCGACGACGGCGCCTGTTCACTCTTGCTTTTGGCGTCGACAACTATCTCCGGTCTTTTTCACTTTCTTTTCTTTTTTTGCTCTTTTTGTTCTTTTCTTTCCTTTTGTTTTAAGAAGCTACTTGATTAGAGACCGTGAATGTAGCTCGGGTAATGCACTTTTTGAGTCATATCTTGCTTCCTGAAAGCACAGGTAACCTCAGCGTCGTGCTACTGTTAGCATCCTGCGCAAATAGGCACGAAAGTTTACCGCACATCGGAAAGGTGAAGAACCATGTACTGGTATGAAGGGTATGTCTCACTTCAGTTACTGTAACTCAGTTCGTGAATTGACCTTGAGGACACCGTATACAGCGTGTTTCGGTCGTAGTGCGCTACCTAGCTCGAATTTGTCAGCCCGGGTTCACCAACAATGGACAATAGGGTTACAGAAAAGCGAGACAATATGCCAACATGTGCACTCAGGCACTTTCATATCAGGCCCTCTTGTAACGGGATCAGATACCCTAAGGAACTAAAGGTTGCGAGGCTAGTTCCTGTCCACATGGGCGGCACGCAGGATGACCTATCAAACTATTGGCCCATTTCTGTCCTACCCGTTTTTTTCTGAAATTTTTCAAGATGTCATATTGGAAAGAATTATTACATTCTTTGAAAAAAATAATGTTATTGCGAAAAGCCCGTGCGGTTCTTAAAAACACAAATGTACGGAACAAGCCCTTTCTTATATCAAGGATGAAATAATCGAAAATACCGAAAAGAAACAGTTTACCCTGGGTCTGCTTCACGACATTAGGAAAGCTTTTGACTCCATTGACCATGAGATATTATTAGCAGTTAGACAAATATGGCATCAGGGAGGTAGCAAAATGCCTTATTAGTAATTATCTGAAGGGGCGAAGGCAAACTGTTCGCCTAGAAACAGTGTCATCATCATTAATGGAATATAAACAAGGTGTACCACAAGGTTCGAAATTAGGCCCGCTGCTTTTCCTTGTTTATATAAATGACATACACTCTAAGAAAAAAAAGAGTATGCGTGACTCTTTTCGGAGAGTTCTGACTTGCCACGTATAGGACTCTCTTCAAATAGTCACGGTGACTCTCTCGGTGGGTCAGAGTCGGCTCGCTCTAGGAGAGTCCCCCGACCTTCTAGGAAGAGTTGAAAGACTCTCATCCGAAGGATCACGTTACCACTTATAGGGAGTCAGACGACTCTTGCCGGTAACACTCCTACGGGGGTCAGGTGACCCACACCGAAGCGTCAAGCGACTCCACGAGTATTTTAAGCTACTCATTTGACCCTTGCTCTACTTTTGCGCGACTACTGTTGAAAATAGTGGAGTATTAATTTTAAGCATGTCCAAACACTTGCCGTTCTGCCCAGCTACTGCAAAAAGGGAATAGTTCAGTTTTGGCATTATTTGAATAAAACTCGTCAAAACAACACATATTTTCCAGCAAAGTTATATAGAAAGCGCGAAAAGATGGTATTTGATTTACAATTAAGAAGTTCGGGTATTCCTTGTTTACATGCTTCTATGAGTATAGCCAACTAAAATGTGTGACTGATGTGCATAGTGTCATATAGTGCAAAATAATCTGCAGAAATGGGCATCATGTTTCAATCTTTATTCCTTATGATTAAGAATAAATCAAAAAGTGGTGACGGCTGGAGGTCTCAGACTTGTGGCTTGCTATGTTGTCGCTCCTGTTCAGCGTGAGCACCATGAACAACGGTATCTGAAAAGCAGAACGTGATATTATGATGAGAAAATGAAATTGCAGTAATGGTTTGCAAAACCTACAAAATAAGTGGTTCACATAGCCACAATGAAGGAACGAAAACAAATTTTCACGTAAAAGGCAGCGGGAACCTCGTCTCGCAATATGCACTGGCTATACACGAATGAAAGCACTTTTTTTTTCTGAGAAATCGCTTCAAAATTTGGTTTCAGAATAAACACAGTTTTGCACCGGCTTACCCCGACACCCAAACACATCCTCCGGCAGTCAGGGGCACGCCGTGAGCGGTTACTGACCGCATGTTTTATAAACGTAACCCATACCCGGATAAACACATGCGAGTACAAGGGCCCGAACGACACCCAGCGCGTGCGGACGCCGCCTACGTCGAGATCAGACATGTCATATGCTAGAATTAGCACACATAACTCCCACAATCACGTACACTCACTTGATTCCGTTATAGCGACATAGCAGATGTTGGCAAACCATGAAAACAGCAAATAGAAACGAAGGAAAAACGTGCACGGCGACGGCCGCAACAACGGGCGCCGTCGAAAGTCTAGCATTTTCGCCTTACCGGCGAGGCGTGTCGAACTTGAATTACTACCGCACACGTTCTGGAAGCCACCGTACTATATCTGCACCTCAAGCTACGGTCTTTAAGCCAACAAAAACCATTATATATAGTGCGTCTGAGCGTTCTGTACACAGACGTTTCTTTTTTTTCTTTCACGTTCCCACGCGCGGAAGCACGCAGCACACTCACGGTCGATGGAAATGTTATTATGAAGTAGACTAAAGTGCATCTCAAAACGACATCTTGCACCTTCAGTAGTGCAGACACAACGTGCGATCAGCAAGAAATGACCCTTGATAATTGTTTGCATCGCTCACTTTATGGGAGCTTGTACAGCAACGCGCATAACGGTGGCAACTCGTTAACCGACAGCTTTAGTTGGGCATCCGCAACAGCTCCGCGGACACGGGCTGCTGTTGGAAATGGCTGGCAGATAACTTCCGCAGAGCTGCTGCAGACGCCCAGCTAAAGCTGTATAATTAGTGCCTACGAAAGCAGTACACTCACCGTTAACTGGCGCCCGTTGTCCGTATCCGCAGCTCCATGAATATTCCGCCCTGCAAGCGTCACTTCGTGCGCGGAGCCGGCGTCAACACCATCGAAAACGCGCATGAACATGAACTGATGAAACTTCAAGCTTCAAGACACGCAACCCGCGCAACCAACGCAACGCATTCCAATAGCATAGACGAGGAGACTGAGACTGGCTGAGACGACTGAGAGAGAAGGCAGAAGCGGCGCGTCACCCCGGCGCCAACCCCGTCTCCGTTGGCGAGCAACGCGCCACAACGGCGCCAAAGGGCAAGCGCGCGTTATGTATGGCGTATACGGCGGCTCTTTCATGACGGAAGCCAATCGAAACGCCATTCAGGAGCGTCCAGTGACTCCTTCCGAACTGCTAACTCTTTTTCTCTACCTGTACCTTCCAAAAGGGGTCACATGGACGCCCGAAGAGAGTCACGGTTCCATGACCCTCTTTTGACTCTTTCTTTTTTTCTTAGAGTGTAGTTACTATTCCAAATTCTCCAGAGATAATTATGTGCCCAGATGATACCAATGTATTTTTTTGCGTCAAATGACTTGCATGAACTAGAAGAAACGGTTAATACATAGTTAAAGTCACTATCACTTTGGCTTAGTGAAAATAAATTATAGTTGAACGTATCCAAAACAACGTACATACTCTTCAGACCTATCCACAAAAATTTAACTACGAGACGTCTGTTATGTTTGATGCAGTCACCCTGAACAAAAAAACAGAACACAAATTTCCGGGAGTGTGGTTTAGCGAGGACTTATCCTGGAATTCCCACATAAGACACCTATCCAACGATATATCTAAGTATTAGGAATCATACACAAAATCGCATACTTTGTGCCGATTTCCGTAAAACTCTTGCTCTATAATGCACTCTTTTATACAAAGCTCTGTTACGGAGCATTAGTATGGGGTACTACCACCAAACCTAACTATTTACGACTCATACGACTACAAAAAAAAGTTCTTCGCCGTCATATAAATTACACAGGGTCGTTAGTAAACCTCGAACCTGCGTCGCTGTTCGTAATATTTTCAATGATTCGTGAAGATGAGATATATTACCTAAAAATATTGCACGAATATACGAGCAAAACATGTACCATGTGATGAATCAGAGTCTTTCTGTTATGTACTCCCTCCGACACACACAGCTCCACAATCCACAAACGAGAACAAACTACGGCGAACAAGCAATTTCATACCAAAGTATACGTCTTTTAAACCAAACAGAAGGCCAAGTTAATTGCGAATGCCCTTCGTCCGTCTTTAAAAAGTAAATTAAACCTTATTAATTACAACTGGATTACATTTCTCTTTCCATTGATTTTCGAGATAAAAAAAGCATTACACACTGTGAATGTATTCTGTTTCTCTTATATTTATTTAAGGATTGTTCGATGTGACATAGCAATGTGTATGGTAATTATGTGTATATCATATGAATTGATATACAGAGCATTGTGTATCCAGAATTTGGTGATTGCTGAGATAAGTTGTAAACTTTGTAAACATATGTAAATATTCTGTAAGCCCATATTGCCTATATTCCGATTAAACGCCGTTTTTGTTTATGTTTGAATACTGCTATGCACAGTGTTTCAGTGTGATGTCTTATAAAGATTGCCAAAAGCTGTCTGAAGTGTACGCTTCCCTCTAGTGTTAAGGACCGTGTTCTTGTTCAAACTACCCATCTCTATATGTATCCTTTCCAGAAATCTCTTGTTTTTATTCTCTCTTTACATTTTAAATTATTTTACTCCTAAGATGTTCTATTGCGTTGATTGCTGGCTTTCCTTTCGAAGAGGACGTGTCTGGGATCAATTTATCGAGAACACTTGATCATAGCCGATCGATGTCGCAGCTTTACCCCCGCCAACTGGTGCCCGGGTAAGAAAATACATACTCTAAAGCGGTAGCGCAAGGACTGCTATGCAAACGCTGCACGAACAATGAAATGAACGCACCGGAATATAAAGAAAATGTTCCTTATGTCCACGAGTGTTTTTTTTTTCTAATTTTGCTGCCTTCGATTTAAATAGGCCATTTGATACTATTGCGCACTGTCGCTCAAAACTGGTCTATTTGTTCTACTGGAAAATTCAAAATTGAAAACAGCTGCATGCCATGAATAAAGGCCGCCTTTTTGACATTGGAATAAATACTTGTACGATCGTCTTCTTCTAGTTACTATTCGTAATTATGCTATACAAGAAAATACACCAGCTCTCCGCAGAACGCGCAGCACAGTCACAGCGAAAACTGGAAGAGCGGCCTTTCTAGAGGACGTTGTAAACTTTTTTGGGGCAACAAAACAAGTACACTTACAGCTGTATGCCGTAATTCATCACACTTTTTGTGAAGTAGGGAAGCGCTCACTATGCCATTATCCGTCATTCTGCAGAGAAGCGAGGTGCCCGCTACGCATCTGTAAGGCATCATGTGCCCTTTGTTGATGATGTGGCTGATGATGATGATAAATTATAGCTGAGTCCTTTGTAGTGTGTGGGAAGCTTTAAACCATACACTCGCTGCGCAATTAGCATCGTGTGGTGACTGGTAGTTATTTTACTCTTCTACCATGCTATATGACATATGTTAACGCGATTCCTTGCCCGACTTGACGCCTGTATAGGGTCTTTTTGCAGAGGAACTCCAAGCACTGGCGTGGCAATGTGTTAGAACGCTCGACCTCCACGGAGAATCCAATTCTGGTCCGAATCCCAACTGGTCCTGAATATTTTTTCTCAGTTTGCGCGATAGCGGTTACGGATACCGGCGGCGGCAGCAGCGGCGGAGAACTAAGGCACTAAGGCACAACGATAATCCTGTGTGAATTCTTGTCCGTGTTTACTTCGCACTGTTTTTAACTGTGGATACGTATCAAGTGGCTCACACTCACTCGCTTCTAAGAGGCAGAAAGCGATAGAAAGAAAGAGAAGGAGAAAAAATGTCGAAGTTTGCACTAAGTCGCGCAAGGCTTGAAATAGAGAAACTCGACGTTTCTGAAGTCTAACAAAACAGCCAATATCCTAGAAACAAACTAACAACGACCGCAAGAGCAGCAACAAACTAGGTGCAACGTAGAAAATAACATAGCTAAGACCCTAACATTTACCTAGAAGCAACCTAGCATCAACTAGCTAAAAACCTAGCAACTACCTGCAAACAACGTAGCATCACCTAGTTAAAGCCTAAAACAACCTGGAAGCACAGTAGAACAGAGATTGGGCAAGTTTGTTGGGATTCATTTTGAAAACAGTGCAACAACACTAGGACAAAGTGTGAAACAGCGGACAGCGCCCGTCCCGTTGTTTCTTTCTTTCTCCTCGGGTTCCTTCCCTGTTTTCAAGATGAACTTAGAAGAAACCTCGCATCACCTAGCTAAAGCCTAGCAACAACCTAGACGCAACCTAGCAACAACCTAGTATCATCTAGCTAATGCCTAGAAACATCCTGCTAGCAACCTGATTAGACTCCAGAATCATCTAGCTTCACTGTTTCGAGCCTTGCGGAACTTAGACCAAGCTTCACCATTTTTTGTAAAGGAGTTTCAAGCGCAGGCGTGGCTGTATGGTAGAATACTCTACCGCCACGCAGACGGCCGGGGTAAAACTCCAACTTAATCCTGGACATTCTACTTTCTGATTTTTTGGTATAGCGGTTACGGACACCGGCAGCGGCAGCGGCGGACAGCTATGCCCCAAAAGTGCGCTGTTGTGGTGATCGCGCAAGACATTTTCCTGTGAAAGTCAGTGTAAATTAATCAAAAATGGTGATACTTACGACAAGACACTACGTTTTCATACGACTGCACCCTCCTTCTCTAGAACATAAATACTTCTGAGGTATGGTATACACTCATCGTGTCCGAAGTACATCACCACTGAGAGTCACTCTTAAATTTGGCGTTCTGCTTGGAAGTGGAGGCCGGCAAACTCACTGTCCCTCGCTCATACAGTCGCAGATTGATGCGTTCGAGGGGCGTCCCCAAGTTTGAAGGCAACATACCTACTACTAAGGAAGTGCTCTGTTATGCATGGAGTAGGACTATGCCACAAGTAGTTTGACCATCAAAGCCTTCAGGAGGTTCAGGTCCTGCAGATGCCAGCTCCAAACGAAAATTCAGGGAAACGACACTCTCTGGTTGTGTGTGTGTGTAATGTTAGGAACAGGCATCAAGTAAACTTAGGTACATATGCCTAATTTTACGGGCGTTACTATAGTAACACACGAGGTTACCAGTACGAGGGATTAGGACAAAGGGGACGTCGCGAATGCCACCCAGGCCACGCGTTTCAAGACAGAGCTCGTCGGATATCCTGGACAACAGGGCATACCTTCGACTTCAACAGCACGGCGACGCTGGCTCGGGAACAAAGGTGGAGGCAAAGAAAACTCCTGGAATCCTGGTTCATCCGTCGAGACAAATCGACTTGCAATGAAAAACGCGGTCCCCTACCGGACTAACAGGAGAATGGGCGAGTTCCGCACAGTAGTTAACATTTTATACTGAGGATGCCACCCGTGTAGGTGGCGAAACGTCTATGTTACTTTGTTATATTTTTGTTGTGCTAAGTCGGAGTAAATATTATAGAACCAAGTTAGTTTAGAGTGCAATAATAGGGTAAACCCCTATCGCTAACAACACAACATGAAAATTCAATCTCTCCTGCAATATGCTCTGGTGGTGCCCCTCGTTACGAGGCCTAAGTCGGCTCAAAGAACAGAATTGGGATTCTGCCTTACGAAGTTCAGAGTTTTTACCACAACTACGGGCTGTCCAGAGAGCCCGTGATGTGGCGGTGAGGCTAGGCCTCCCCGTCCCCACGTGGGAGCGGCCCGCGGCGTTGCTCTAAAAGTAGCGTTTCTCAGGACCCAATAAAGTTCTATGTCTGTCTGTCTCCTGCCAATGCACCTTGAGCGGTCGCGCTTCTGGAGACTATTTATTTATTTTGCTCCCACAAGCGTGAATCATAACCGCTATCTATAAAAATAAAGAGGCACTGCATCCAATGGCCACGATTCAATCTACACGCATCGCAGGTTCATTTGGCTGTCCAAGAAGTTCGTTCTTTCACGACGATTAGTTTCTATACTTTTTTCCCTTGGAACGCACATATCCTGTTTGATCCTTGTTTTTTTTTTGTCATTGGCGCCATTTTTATCACCAGCTCCCTTCGCTCCGCGCTGTGTGCTTGCGCTCTGCCGCGCTGTAGCGCATAAAACTTGAGGAAGTCGCTTGAAGACTGCTGTTAAGTTTTATCATACCACAAGGGAAGCGTGACGGCTTACGCAATAATGATCAGCTGCACAACATTAGCCGAAGAGGCTTTTTTTTTCGACAAAGAATAGTGTCGCTTGTCAGGAAAGGCGCATTTCTTATCGCTGCTGACAAATCTATTGCTAATGCTGCAGTAAAAATAAACTCTGAAGATTAGCCGTGTCACAGGTTTCATCTCGCAATCAGTCAGGCATTAGGCATAAACCTATACGACAAGGGAGGAAGCCGCAGCGTACCAGCAGAGCTCCGGTGAGCAAAACCATCAGAAGTTTGTAAAGAAAAGTGCTTGTGTTCAACGAGGCCGCACATAACTTCTTCTGCAGTGTTTACACTAATAAGGAGAACTGAAAGCGCACAGCAAACACGGACGAAAAAATGCACACATATACACATACACGCGCGAATTTGCACGTCTGCCTTTTTCGTCCATGTTTTAAGTGCCCTTTTCGTTCTCTTCAAAATGGATTATCAACGTGCCTAATCTGCCGGACTAGCGTTTATACGTACTCACAGGCAATAAATAGGGTTCCTAAGGTAGTCAGAGCGACGCAGCGCAAAGGTGAAAATTACGTGATCTGATATTGTGTGGAAACGTGTTGTGTGCAGGCGCTGCGTTCAAGGTTGTCGAAGGCATGGTATTGTTTAAAAAGCGCATGAAGTGAGTGCTTTATATTTACCACCAAATACAGCTGGCATGCTACGACATTAATGGCAATACATGATTAATGGCAATACATGAAGAAATTTTGACGACAGTAGAACAAGCAGTGTATGATTGCATAGTTTTGACAACATCCATTCGAAGTTGGCCATGCGCACGATCAGAACATGCAGTGCAATAGCAACCATAACTTTCGAGATTTTTAGGATGTGGCTACTTCATACGAAATCGAAGTTCTGAAGAAGGGATTGTCGTGCATAAAGAAAGGGAAAAAGGAATGCAAATGCAGGAATCGAAATGGAATCTACATAGAGTGATTGTGTTTTATGTCGCTGGTCCTTCACTGGATAGCGAGGACAATGAGCATTAGGATGACGGAGACGTTAAATTACAAGTTAAACTAAGAGCATTCCGTCAATTTTTCTAAGCTGATAAAAAAGGAAGGGAAGTTTACTGCACAAAGCTCTTTCCGCTGCTAAATAAATGTTGTATTGTCAGTTTTAAAAACCCAAATAAATTTGGAGAAGTTTCGCAGGCATTACGTAAATGCCATCTTACTCTGAATTGGGCTTTAATCACTGCGCACAAATATTTGCTCCAAAACACTGCTCGAAATAGTTTCAGCGTAGACTTACGGACCATTTGCAGGTGGTATAAAAGGACAATAACCATCGCACTTACAGGCTAAGTAAGATCTTTACCAGTAAATACATCAGGTATCCTTCGTTTGTTTGACGATGTGTGCGTTTGACTGCTTTTCATGAGTAGAATTGGTCACCCTAGGCCCAGGGCTACCATGGCTAGCCTGCTCGACGGCCTTCGTAAAGAGGTATCACAAAGATGACATGCAGATGCTTTTACGCAACTTCATTAAAAACCACCTTCAATACTTGTGATAATACTACGGCTCACTTGCGAGACAATTCTGGCTGTATACATAAAAAGAAAGCACTAAGCCGTCTGACATATTTGAGGACCTGGGAATGACCGTCAATTGCCGTTTCAGGGGGAAATTGCTTTATTTTTTTTGTTTCTTACAGCATTATATGTTGTCTTTCTTTTTCGGCCTACACCTATGACATCTGTATAGAAATGTAAATTTTGGTCCACAGCGATTGCAGGAAAGTTAGTATACTCCTACTGGACTGTACTCGCAGTGTTCGAGACTGCTGCGAATAAAACATATAGCTACCATAAAATATCCATCCTTACAAAGTGTCATTTTGCCAGCGATGTACCGAATGAGGGCGAATGGTCTAAGGTTGATTGGACCGTGGTGTTAACTGAGCAGTTGAATGGGACGGCTGGCCCTTTTGTTCCCCGGTGCACGGTGCAATTTCTCGATGAAAAGGCATCTCGCAGTGAGGACTGAATTGCCTCAGGTTCTGCATATCGTTAGCACTCGGCATCAAACTATAAGTGAACCACGAGGGAGCCAACTTTAATTGAAGACATTCAATACACACGTGCCAATGGGAACGTGAAGTTGGGAACTTTCTACGACCGCTTCTTGAGCTTGTCTTCATTTTAACTATCGGCGTCTTTGACATGCATATTATTACGCGTTATTTTCAACTGCGCTTTCTAACGTGCTGGCGCCAACGTGAATAACTCCGTACGCTCGTATTATGCATGGTGGTCGGAACCATGCTCTTTTGCCGGCAAAGAAACGGAACTAACAATTGTAATTATGTGACCGAACTGTTCTCCCTCGGGCAACTAAAGGTTTCAGGTAAATTGAACAGTCGATTTCGATAATGAATACCTGCAAGCAAAAATACACGAGCGATGTGCCGCCTTCCATCGAACGTGGCATGCTGAACAACACTAGGCGTAATTAATGAAATCAGAAAGTTATTTTCTTTACTTTTAGAGCTAATTCATGACCACATTATAATTTACTAGGGAAGCTATTCTCAAACTGTCCATCGAATGTGCGTGTCTATTTTGGCGGTGCGTACTCTGTTACTCCGAGGAGGAGACAAGCCATGACGTCATCATGCTATTTAACACTTCGACGCACCGCACCTACACAAGAGGACAAGATGTGGAGAACACTTAAAGAAAATTAACTAATCTGCTCTTGCATGTGAGCTTGTCCCAAAAGCATGAGAGCAATGTAGGGAATGGATATATACCATCACAGGTGCGTTAAAGGGGCGGCCGCATTAAACCTAATTCGGGAGCTAACGCGATCACAGAATGACAGTTAACGAACGGCCTACGAGATTCGCACGGCCGAAAGCGGATCAACTGAGGCTGCGTTTGTTGCATCCAAGCGCATGCCATCCCTCTCACTTGTGTAGAGGGTTGTAAAAGCTCCGTGACGTCAAAGTGGCGCTGCTGAAAAAGAACCGGAAACCAGGGGTGCGGTGCTCGCTGAGCTCCAGCCAATCAGTGGCAGCCGACATGGACAGTTCATGAAATGTACACATCAAGAAGAGCTCCCCGGTTGTCTGAAAGCTAAAAGGCCGCTTAACGTCTTTGTTTGCTCCGCAGTGGCCAAAAAGTGCGCTGGGTATTTTCCATGTGTCATCAAGATACTTTTATTTAGAAGGTGTCGTAAATAGGGCCTATCTATTCGCAACGCAATGCTCTCGTAACATCCTAAGGCTGTGGATATAGATGTTGTGAATATAAACATGTTAAGAAAGCGAGACTAAATTTCCTAGAAAATGTATTGCTTGACTCGAAGAGAAAGTTCGCCTGCGTTTCAATTTCAACCTTTCCCGAATTTAAGAGAACATGGGTTCTTTAATTTAAGAGAACATGGGACACAAGAGGACAGAGCGCTCTGTCCTCTTGTGTCGGTCTGCTAGGCCGTTTCTTCTTCCCCGTAATGCGCTATACCATTTCAAGTACGACGAACCAACTCGCCCAATCTTCAACACTTTTAGGAGGGGGCCAAGAGGACCTGATGAATCAGGGTTATGCCAAGCGATTACAGAAGGAGAGTTAAATGCAATCAAACGATTAGCAGCAATAATTAGTGCATAAGGTGAATCGAGGTGAACTAAAGCGAATGACAAGTGACGATAGGTCGACAAACTCACTCATGAGCCGACTCACTCACACTCACCCAGACTAAGATCGAGCCGTGATTGTGCGTTTGAGTGAGCCTTGGTGAGTAATACAGTAAAACCTCGGTGATACGAATCTCGCGGGGTTGCCGAAAATATTCGTATCATCCGAAATTCGTATCACCAGAAAACATGGAAAATTAGTATGCAACAAAAAAAAGTTGGCATACGTTTTAATTTAGTGTTTCTCAGGGCCGTAGCGAGGTCATGAACAGCTCTGAATGATTGCCAGTAAAGTTTTTAGACGTCAGTGATTGTGCTTGTACTCGCAAATATTCGGTGCACGCGCGCGTGTGTAATTAATGGACCAGATGTGCCCCGTGACCGCTAGTAGCCCCTTCCTAATCTTACTAAGGTTTTCTGCATCACACTAGAGTACTGCGGCGAAAGTGACTTAAGAAGCGCTTTGCACTCAATAGATAAGAGGCCAAGCACCTTCGCCAAGACCGTCCGCTTCGTCCGCTTCGTCTCTCGGGGTCTTCGTCCACCGTTCATGGAACTTCATGACGGACCCGCCGCCCAAGTTTCAGTCTTGTTTCATAGAACGTCTGATTGCGGGGACATGGCTTGCATCGACGTGGCAGGCACGTGTTAACACAGTGCGAAGACGCTGCTGCCTCGAGCATAGGAGCACGCGTCAACGCGTCGGAAAAAAAAAAGTGTGACGTCAATGTCATTTTTATTCTGAACGCGCAGGTGCCTAAAGGCCTCCAAGATTCGCGCACTATTTTGGAGGCAACGGTGCACCGGTGATGGTCGCGCAGCGCGCATGCCCGCGCCCGCGCGTAACTGCCGCGTCTTCCGCGACAGCGCAGGCAGCACCTGTTCGTAACTGTGCGCTAGCGGACGTTCGTATCAAACGTCGCGGTGTACAAACTGGTTCGCAAGAACCGTACTCCAATACATTGCAGGCTAATGGGCCTTGGCCTGGTCCGCAGAAAAATTCGTATCACCCCGAAATTCGTACGAGCCATGATCGTATCACCGGGGTTTTACTGTATTTTAGTGAGTCTTAGTCCGAGTGAGTCCGGTTGAGAAACATTTTAGTGAGTCCGAGTCCGAGTGATTCTGATTGAAGAAAATTTCGGTGAGTCACAGCCCGAGCGAGCCCTAAGCTTAATTCCCTAATTTTCTCTGTCCACCTAAACTTCTCTTTGCACCTGGTGAGTTTGCTTTCTATTGGAATGCAATCTGCTGCTCTTAATGCCCAGCGGTTACCTTGCCTTCTCGCTACATGCCCTGCATATGCCAATTTTTTTTCTCCATTTGGACTAAGATGTCCTTAACACCCATTTGTTCCGTGACGCACTCTGCTCTCTTCTTGTCCCTTAAAGTTATTTTTCGCTCAATGTGGTCCTCCATCTAAGTTGAACCGTTATCGCAAGCCGCCATGTTTCTGGCCCTTAGGCAGACAGGTAAGTACCGGTAAGATTCTCTTGACGGATAGTATAGCAAACTACCATTCATGATATCAGCAACTTAAATGAGTTAACGAATATTAAAGGTGAATCATGTCTCCAATAATGCCAAAGCTACCGTCTCATCATGTAGAAGTAGTGGTGATATGTAGCGACGGAAATACAACAAATTATCAGACTTAATCAGGGGATTGACTGATAATATCAAGATAATTTATTGAGTGTGGCGTGAAAACATAGACCTTCGCCTGTCCTCTCATTAGCTAAAGGAACTGTAAATTATTAACCTATAGGAGACATAACATTGGTGCACAAGTGACAACGACACAGTAACGATGGTACATGTTCTGCGGTTTGTTTGCTGGTGACGGGAATTGCCAGTCTCTCACCGTGGACCAACTTACGCATGGGAAGCGCTAGGAAGAACAGCCATGCAATGGTACAGCAAAGAGTAGCAAGCAGTGTCGGCTTCAGCAGTTTCATAAGTAACTTGGCTATCATGCGCCTTGAACCAAGAGACTCGCCGGTTAACCTCTTGATTTTTTGAAGCAAAGCTTCTGAGGAGTTACAGATTTCAGATTTAGGTGGCGGCGTCGTATGCAGAAAAGCGGCGCTGGTGAGCGAAAATAAATGCGGCCATCTTAGGTGCCCCTGTCACATGCGCACTTTTTTTTGCGACATAGACTTGCCCTTAAGGCATAATATTTGTTTTGTATAATGCGCACTTGCATGCGCCGTTTTCCACTAATTGATTTCGTCTCGACCGCGGGCATCTACTCGCTCGCGCAAGTACATACCGAGCGACGGACGCCCCTGTCGACGAAACCATAGCCCCTGACAACGACGAGCGACCGAGCGGTCGAGCCGACATCCTCGAAGCTCAACGGCTCGAGCGACGCACTATGGCACCACCTCACCCGAATCCGAACAGAGAGCAATCGAGAGACTGGCGCCGACTGCAGAAGAACACGTACCCCAACCTACACACACTTTCTAAGATACACCCCTCCGAATATCGAGATGAATGCCCCTGGTGCGGAGGGATGCCAACACTGACACACATTACATACAGCTGTACCTCGCGTCCTGTTGCGGCAAACTCCATGCTCATAAAAACACACACATTACCACACTGGTCG
Source organism: Rhipicephalus sanguineus (assembly GCF_013339695.2). NCBI lineage: Eukaryota > Metazoa > Arthropoda > Arachnida > Ixodida > Ixodidae > Rhipicephalus > Rhipicephalus sanguineus. Next base: position 164,670,634 of record NC_051177.1, read on the forward strand.
TGGGAGACGCGACTGTCGGATCAGGCCTTGGGAAGCCAACTGGCAACCCTGGACCAGGCCCGGCGAGCTGCAATAGCCAGTGGTACACTGGAAGAAGGGCCCCACCCACTTTAGGTGCTAATAGGAATAGTTATTAAACGTTTATTCTCTCTCTCTCTCTCCGCATCAGCTGTTTTTTGATATGGCAATGTGATATTTTTAGCGAAATGACTTGTCGTTTAAGGTTGCCACATTTCATTGTTGCCTGGCCTATGTTATGACCTGTAAGCGGTATTCACACGGGAGACAAATCCTTGGGTGCTGAAGGCGGAGCCTAGTGACGTCAGCTCGCGAGGATAATTCCCCACAAGAGTCCGCCACTCACTCGGACGAGGCGAACGGAGGGGGAGACCGGTGTTACCAGACTACTCTTGTGGCTCGTACCACACGTTTCACCAGCTGCTGACGGCGAGCTGCAGACGACCAGCTGCATCAGGAGAAGTGCAACAATGTGGTCAAACGACAGCCCGAAATTCTGCTATATCCTCCACCGCCGAGGGTTCGTTTGTCTTGTCGGGGAAAAAATCCCCGTGTCCTCCGAGGAGGCGCGGGAGAGTCGCGCCTACTCACTAATCCGTGACGTCACGGTCACGTGGTCCGCAATCCCCCTGTGTCCCCCGCATATTTCTCCATTGTGTGAATACCTCTGTAGAAATGGCGGTGTTGCCGGCTAAGCACGTGGAGGAACGCTCAATGGTCGGCATGGCAGAAGGAAACATTTAGAAGGGATCATTGTGAAATGCGATAATAAGAAGCAAAGAAAGCAGACGGGAAACGTAGTACTGTTATGAAAGGCTTTGACGACTTGGCGCCGCTTGGACGCTGGGAATAATTTGACGGCGCCTGCACTGCTGCCTTCCTCGTCAACGTTCGCCGAAGCGGACCGGATGCGGAGACAACAAAGCGCTCAGTGTCCCTCGCCGAGCGCCTTGGAGACACCCGGCAGAGTTTGACGGTTTTATGGCCCTGGAGTGAGATATTGGTAGTGAAGGCTGCTAGGAAGAAGTGGTCACCTGTTCCCTGCTTTGTCCAACGTTTTGCGAGATGCACCAGACAATTAGCCGAGCGCCCAAGGTCCCTCATCTGGCGCCTTGCCAACACTCCGCGGTGCCTTTAAGGCTTTATGACCCGGCCGGGAGCTGGCCGTCAGCAGTGCCCGCGCCGCTATCAAGGAGAGGAGGGACTACACGGCCCGTCTTCCAGAATGTGCGTCACCTTGAACCTCTCATTGTGCTAGGTGGTGCCGTATTGTGTCTTCTGTTCGCCTCCCCGTCGCCCGCTTCCCTCTTTCCTGGTTTAGGGCTGAGGCGGCACGTGACCTTTTCCTTTTAGAAGCGGAGATGAGGACGACTTCTTCATTGGACCGTCCTGAACTCAACGATTCTCCCCAAGAGAGAATCTGGGGAAAACCAAGGCCTTATAACGCGAGCGTCGGATAGCTCCGAGACTCTCTACCATTTGTCATGTATTTAAACGATCTTGTTATGAGCTCCGCCTCCTGTTCTCTACTTCTCCCTCTCCTGTTCTCTACTTCTCCCTGAGGCCTGGCTGGTTCCGGTCCTGTGGGCGACCCCCGACTACGACATTACATGGTGCAACGCGATAATCAGAAACAAAGAAAGCAGGAAGAAACGAAGTAGGTCATACACGAACAAGCTTAGCTTAGCTTGCCCCATTTTTTCCAATTGGGCAAGGGCTCCTGATTTTTTTAATTTATTAAGAAGACATGCACTGTTTATATGCGCGCAACGTACTCGCGAGGCAACCGAAAGAAGGTGCAGCTTGTTGGGATAGGTACCATGATTATTTTTAGGTCCGGCAGCACGGCAGGGGCAAGTGCTGATGAATGTATAGCAACCGCTGTTAGATTCCGCAGCGATGCAGTCACGGAATTCGTAATGCAATACATTTCTGACACCCGTGGCTGCATTGACCATTCTGTATCTAAAATAAGCACTCTGTAGAGCATTTAGTGCAGCGTCTTTTTGCTCTAAGTGCAGAATGTGCTCAAATAGATGCCAGGCGCCTCTGTGCCATTTTATTGCGACAGCAATTATATGGACACCCTCAACAAGTTTTTCCTGTCGCCGTCACCGTCAGGTTCCGTATAAAGTCCAAATAGATAACATCGCCCCCCCCTCCCCGCGCATCGTATGTTCTACCCGCGGGTAAAAGAGCGCGAGTGGCAGCGCCGAACGCGACTAAAGCACAGAGGAAACTTGCCGGCCCATCTCCGTCGCACGGAGGGCGCAAAGTTTCCTCCAAGACATAGAAAGCACAAAGTCAGTACGCTCGCTGCAGCGGCCATGTTTCCTATAAAAGTCGGCTGCTGGCTTTTCGTGCATAACGTTTCGATTTGTTTCTATGGCACTGATTGCCAGGCCCTTGTGGTTAAAGTGTCTTTTTTTTCTAACCAGTTCATGTTTGTGACGGACACACTTCTGGTAAAAGAGTGCAGGTAACTTCACATTCAAGTCAAGTCACAGACAAGCATGCGCTAGTTGAGGAATCTAGATGCACAGTGGCTGACTACGCATGCGTAATATTTAACCCATCGCTAATTTCTATTAGTTCACCACTGAACATTTACTAATGCACATGATATGCATGATGTCGTAACTCGTAATCAGGGCCTGCGTGGGAAGGGCACAGTTTTGTAGAAGTCCTGCAAAATTTTATCAGAAGTTTCATTCCGTATTATTCACTGATTAACTTAAGGGACTGTCTGCTCTTTGAGAATGAGGAGATTGTCAGCTCGGCAGCAACGAGCGTGCTTTTGTGCAATAAAGAATGACTTATATTTGTTATTTCGCTCCAAAGGTCGCGAAAGTATGACCGCTAGTGTAACCCAACTGCGATGTGGTTCAAGCTATTAGTAAAAGCAAAAAAGTTTCGCAGGTAGACTTATATTGCTTGAAAAGCAAAATGTATAACTTACAATTGTATCTTATGCAGTTTTGACAGCTTTTCTTCGAGTCAGAGGGTAGTAGCTTTTTTCTTCCCTCGCGAGTTGAAAGAGGCATCCGAAGGCACTTCCGGTGCCGCGTTTTTCTGCCTACGTACTGCGGAGAAACGCCATCCACGCGCGCGCGGAGCCCGGCGCCACTCAAGAGAGCAAAAAAATGGACGTCGTGAGCGAACGGCAAACAGAAGTGCGTCTGATTTCACGGGAGTTTCGAACCATGACCGTGAGTTCTCTTTCATAAAAGTGTATGCCAGTATTCAGCGACGCTGAAGCCATTTCGCGACGCGGTCAACCCCATGTGTTCTTCATTCAAAAATATTTTGCCTTCAGGTTCCGCGTCACCAAGGCGTCCGTGTCGGCGTCGTATCGCATATGGAACACAGAACACCTAAAGATACCTCAAAAGAAGAACAGCAAAGGCATTTTCTTCTGTGAAGCACGTCTCATCTTCCAGTCGCATGTTTGGCATGAGTGGAACAACTACAGTTTGTTTCAGAACGCCGGCGTACCAGCGTTGATGGAACACACCAAGTTTTCCGTTCGACTGCGGTGTGTTTTTAGGCTCAATAAACAAATTTTCAGATATTGTTTTAATAATACTGTGCCTAATGAACGCCCACACTACCGACACCCATTAGGATCACCCGCAAGGATGTCTACCCTATGCTGCGTTAGACGTTGCCTTGGATTCGCTGCAGAGTACCGAGTACTGCACAAGTCTAGACCTGCATTCGGGCTATTGGAAGATACCTATGCATGAGGACGATAAAGGAAAGACAGCGTCTTCAACACCAGATGGGCTTTACGAATTCAACATCATGCCATTCCTCCTCTGCAATGCCCCAGCAACATTAGAGCGCATGATTGACACCGTTTTGAGAGGCCTGAAATGGAAGACTTACTTGTGCTCTTTGGACGATATCGTTATTTTCTCGTCAACCATCCCTCAGCACTTCCAACGTCTGGACGAAGTTCTCACGTGTCTTGCCAAATGCATGCCTTCAGCTGAACACCAAAAAGTGGCGTTTTGCGAGCAAGGCGATTAAACTGCTGGGTCACATTGTGAGCAAGGACGACATTCGTCCTGATCCTGAGAAGATTTCCGCTGTCCTATACTTCCTGCGTTCCGAAACAGCGAGAGATTTGTGCAGTTTTCTCGGCCTCACGTCTTATTTTCCCTGATTAATTCAGACTTCGCCTCAATAGCTTCGGCTTTGCACAAGTGACTCTAATCAAGCGTTCCCTTTGTGCGGTCTCCCGAAGGTGAATCGGCGTTTGCCCATCTGAAGTGTACCCTCACATCCGAACCAATGCTTTGCCATTTCGATAAAACCGCGCCTACCCTCCTGCATACGGACGCTAGTGTTCACGGCATTGGTGGTATTCTGCACCGATACAAGTCTTCAGGTGAGAGGGTCATCGCATATACAGGCCGTGTACTGACAAATGCCGAATATAGTTACCATCACCAAGCAGGAGTACCAAGCCGTCGTTTCGTCTGTACAAAAGTTTTGACCTTATCTTCACGGCTGCCACTTCACTGTGGTAACGAACCATTACGCCTTGTGTTGGCTCTCGACACTCAAGCACTTGTCTGGCCGCCTTGCTTGCCGGATTCTCCAACAATATGACTTCGGTATTACATACAAGTCGGGATAAACACCAGGACGCCGACGCACTTGCGCGCTTCCCGCTTCCTACGGAGCCATTTAACGGTCCCTACTCTACCGTATGCGACGAGTTCTCGGGCGTTAAATCGTCACGCATTTCCTCCTTAGCTGCTCTAGACCCGACACCTTCGAACAAGCGCGGTTATTTTTATCCCACTAATGTGCCGACCCTCAATATCGGCGCTCATGGACCGCCTTGACAGAGCTTCGCGGCCACCTAACGCCCGTCTTTGTCGACAGCTAACGCAGTTCAACCTCGACAACTGGTTCCTTTACCACCATATCTACCACCCTGACGGTGGTAGATATGGTGGTAAAGGTACTTCGCTAGCGGAGCGAAGTACCTTGTTTTATGATCCCTTGGACAGCGTCGAAAGCGCACTACATGAGCTAAACGCGCTCGCTCACGCCGATCTGTACGGTCCCGTACCTTTAACTCTCACTGGTAATCGATGGATAGTTAAGGCCGTCGACCATCTGACACGCTATGCCGAAACAGCTTCTGCGACTTCTGCCTCAGGTTCTGAAGTTGCTGGTTTTATACTAAGAGGCCTAATCATTCTTCACGGTGCGTCTCGTGTCATCAGAACAACCGTGGAAATTCATTCTATTCTCAATTCGTCGACGAAGAGCTCAAGGCCTCCGGAATCACCCATAAAACAAGCTTCAGTTATCATAATCAAACGAACGGGCTGAGTGAGCAATTTCGTCGCACGCTGTCAGACATGATAGCCATGTACTATACCGCTCAGTATGAGCTACACCACGCCAAACCCTCTCCTGATAACTCGAAAACATGTCATGATCTGCGCCAATATACAGCCTCACAGTGTGCTTGGCCAGGCGCCCCCGCGGTGTAGCTCATACTGGGCGCACGGTACATCCAACGGGACCGCGGAAACTGGGGCGCAGTTTTGGCATTTCTCACTTTTGCGTACAATAAGTCCGTACATCGCACAGCCGGTTACTCGCCATTCTACCTCGTCCATATCGCAGTTCCCCCTCTTCTTTTTTTGACGTCTGTTTCATCTCTGCGCCTGTTAAACGATATCCATCCTCCAGTGAAGAATACGTGTCCCGTCTGCTTCATTGCCGCCACTTCAACCACAACGGGACCGCAAGGTTGACTATGAGGCATCTCAGCCCTGGCCATGAAGTGCTCTCTGTACACCCATTCGCACTCCTGGCTTGTGCGACAAAAAGTTTCATTTCCGCTTCATTAACCCGTACACTGTCTTGGAGCAGATATATCCAGTCAGCTATCGCGTCGTACCTGTTGTTCCAGCGGGCCGCCGCTGCTGCGCAGCCGAGATAGTTCACGTATCTCGAATGAAGCCTTTCACAAGTAGTTCTATTTCGCTTTCAGCTGCGGCCAGGATGACCACTCTCGCGTGGTGGCAAATTAGTGTGGGTGTTTTTTAGGCACACTTTCGTTCTTTATACATGTTCATCATGTTGTTGTTGCTGCTGTTGTTGTATAGTCTGCCATATGGCTCACACCCACTACAGGGGTTGGCCGAGAATTGACGTTGCGAAAGTTATTTATAGTATTTTGAATATTGAATGTTGATGACAATAAAAACAAATACATAAAAATAAACATATAAATAAATAAATAATTAAACGTACGCAGCGAGGAAAGAGTGCAATAATTGTTTTTCAAACATTCAGATAATACACTTTAATCGTTGTCCAAGAAGCACGGAAAGCTCTTTTGTCGTTCTGCAATGCTACGTGGGACACGGCGAGAGTGCCGGATAACTGGAAGTGCAGCCGCATCGTGGCCCTATTGAAACGAGGCAAGTGCTCCAACGAGCTCTCTTCCTATAGACCAATCGCCTTAGCCAGTTGCGTCGGCAATGTAATGGAACGTAGGGTGCTTACAAGAGTGGAATTGCTCTTGGAGAATACTTTCACCTTGCCAGATTTCATGAATGGTTTCCGCAGGGATCGTTCACCTATAGACGGAGTTATAGGCCTAGTTTCCTCTGTGGAGCAGGAAAGACAACGTCGGAGAATAGTGGGCGCAATTTTTTTGGACATAAAAGGTGCCTACGATAACGTCCTTCATGAGGCCATTCTCGACGCTCTTGAAGACGCTGGCTTAGAGGCTCGACTTCACGCATGGATTGTCAGCTATCTCAGCGAACGTACCATTTTCATGTTGACGGCTGATGGTTACACCGGCAGGCATTACGTCAACCGTGGTGTTCCACAAGGCGCGGTCCTCAGCCCCACATTCTTCAACATCACGCTCATTGGTCTTGGAGCGGAGCTCCCTGACAATGTTAAAATCAGCGTATATGCAGATGCTATTTGCATATGGGCCTCTGGAGTAACGCGTCCACAAATGCGAGCAAGACTATAACAGGCTACGTCAATAACAGCCAAGTACTTGCGCCGTCAAGGCCTGCAACTTTCAACGGAAATGTGTGCAGCATTGCCGTTCACAGGAAATTCAATGACGCGGTATCCCATCTTCGCTGACGGAGCAGCTATTCCTGCTGTCACACATTGCAGATATTTAGGTGTTGTTATTGACCGCAACCTATCTTGGTCGAAGCATATCACGGCGGTACGGACAAAACTGGTCAGCTTTACAGACGTGCTTCGTGTTGTAGCGGGACTAAGATGGGGCCCCTCTGAGAAAAGCCTCCTGCAGCTATACCAGGCATTGTTTGTGGGATATCTACGCTACAGCTAACCTGTGCTTTCACGTATGCGTACAACGTGCATTCGTACGTTAAAGAGCCTTCAAGCGCGAGAACTCCGGACATGCCTAGGCCTCCCGCGATGTACTACAACATCAGGCACCATTGAAGAGTCACGCACCCAACCTACAGACACTCACACGTTTTGTGAACCTCTTCGAGTTCACCTTCGGCTGCTGACCCAGCATGCGCACCATCACCTGTCTTCACTGCAGAAAAACCGACCAGGGTGCGCCTACTCAGAATGCATCAATACTCACAGGAGTACCATTTCTGTAGGTTTTGCACCAACCGTGCCACTGCGGACACTGCGTAAACCAGTGGTGCACCTTCAAGTACCTGGGATTCCGAAGAAATCACTGAGCGATACAACGACAGTATACACGTACACACTGATGGATCTGTGACTCCGCGCGTTTCGACTGCCGCTTTTGTGATCCCTCAACTGGATATTTCCCGGCCGTACAGGTTAGACCATAAGTCCTCATCAACAGCAGCAGAATTGGTTGCTACACGAGAAGCTGTTCGATTTGTATCCGACCAAGCTCCACGCAAATGGACAATACTCTCTGATGCGAAATCCGCATTACAAGCCCTTCATTCATGCTCAAGAAAAGGACAATATTACGTTTTGGCTTCCGAAATCATGCAAGCATTCGATATCACGCAACGGAATGGTCACTTCATCATCTTCCAATGGGTACTTCGACACTGTGGCTTGACACGCAACGTGCTAGCTGATGCTACAGCAAAAGCCACTACTGATAACAGCGCCGTTCTCGTAAAAATTCCGTATTCGCGAAGTGACGTTAACTCTGTTAAGATCGCTTATGCGAGAGTTCACGACAACTTACTGGTCTAACCCAGACCAAAGGCATAGGCGTTTGAGCAAAACAGACCCTCACATGACCTTTCGACTCCCGGCTAAAATAAAGCGACGCCACGCCAGTCTGCTGCACCGGATTCGACTAGGCGTCGCCTTCACTCGTCGACGCTACGCGCACCTTATCGGCCGTGCGGACTGCCCGAACTGTGAGCGCTGCCAAGTAGATGAAACTTTAGCCCATATATTGTGCGACTGCCCTCTGTACGTGTCCGAACGGAAGACGCTGGCTTTAACGTTGGCCGGCATCGGTGTGAACACTCTAAGTGAGACTGATTTGTTGTCCGCAATGTCCGACCAGACAGCATCACCGACTGCTAGAAGAGCATTCATAGATTTTCTCAAGAGTACAGGACTTGACGATAGACTTTAAGAAGACCACTGTGCTACGTGGTTATTGTACATACGCATTACCTCTTCCTGCCCCATCATCATCTTCATTACTCTTTCTGCCCCTTCCCCTTTTCCCCTGTGCAGAATAGCAGGCTAGAGCGCTCACGCCGACCTCTCTGCATTCTAATAAATTTGCTCTATCTAAATATATATCTCAAGTGGTAATTTAAAGTCGTATTTGTTTTGTTTCGTGCAGGTATCTACAGACGGCATCAAACGCGTTCCTGTGGCTGAAGCCCAGAGCTGAAGCACCGAAGGTAAGCGCATTGTCAATTGTGAATTTCAGCCCCAGGTTAGCGATTGTGATCACAAGAAGTCTTTGTGTTAGTAATCTGTATCGGCGACATGATAAAAAATAGGGCTCTATTGATTACATGTGATCACTGGCGTGTGATCTGCTTCGCGGGTGTGGTCACTTCGCCGTGTCTTCGGGTCTAATCATGTCGCGTTAACTGCTGCGTCACAATACTTTATTTCCCGGTTTCCGAGCTCTAAACGACCATTGCTGTAATCGTTTTGTTGCGATAGCAATTATATGGACAGTCTCGGCTGGATTTTGCCGTCGCCGTCGCCGTCGCCGCCGTCATGCACCGTATATGTATAAGTATGTATATATATATAAAGGCCGCAAAGAAAAATAATTCAGAAAAATGCTTCCGAAGCGCGGAATCGAACCAGGGACCTCTTGTTGCGCAGCGAGTGGCGCTATTCACTACGCCACGAAACGCAGATCCTCCACGTAGCTAACGGCGAGCGTTATATACACACCCTTTAGCGCTGGACGGACTCAGAGACAGCAGGCGATAATAAGCGTTTCTTCATTACCAGCGAGATGGCGCTAGGAGCCCGACGGGCGCATTTAAAAGTCGTCGGCGAGCTCGCTCTTTCTTATATTTGCGCATGGGAGAAGCTTGCTCTTCCGCTGTCTGCTCGCGCGGTTTTCTCGTGGCGAGGGGTAGAGGAATGTTTCACGCTCTCACCGTGATGTCCACGCTCATGTTTCGGCGCGTACGATTGTCACTCGAGCTCAGGGATGCCGCTAAACGAACAAACAGAAGATGAGCGCGAACTATCAAGTGTCACAGCTCGACACTTGAAGCACGCTAGTTTCCTTCGCTGCTTCGGCCGCCTTTGCAACAGAAGCGCTGTTCAAACTGAGAGTATCCATTGGCGAGCCTCACTTCGTATAGCATTAGTTCCTTGCTATCGCATTCATTGCTTCGCCCTTGCGGCGAAACTGTGACTTTTTATTATTAAACATAACCTAATTCAGCCTGAAAAAAAGTGCATGTCGTTCTTGTTTTCGGCATTTTCCGGCACAGCCATTGTCATCGCGTCCATTAACCAGAGTTGCGGACGTTCCTACACCATGCGAAGATGACAGAACGTTTCCAGAGAAACCGCTGCAATGTTGGACACTTCAGACGATATGCGTTTTATTGCGAAACAAAACAGGAAAAAATTGGGGGACGCTTAAGCTTCGCATTTAAGAGTTGAACGCGATAGCGATATTCTGTTCCTAGTGCGCAGTTCGAACACTACGAGTGTTCAACAGAATGCGCGCTCTAAGGTGTGTGCCTTATGTAATGGGTAGCGTGCTTTAAACCAGGGGCAATTATGCGCGAGCAACGTTTTCGAAGTTGCGATGCACCCACTACGTGGTCTTAAGGGAACACGCGCAGTAATGTGTGTGCCTTTTGTAAAGGGTGGCTGCCTTTGAACCACCAAGTCGTTATGATATTGACATGGTGTGACGCCCAATGGCAATGTACGCTTGTAACACGCAATATTACTGCAATATTACACCTCGCACTGTGACACCTGTATACAGGACGCGTATTTTTGCGAAGCATGATAGTTACTTTCACTGCAGCTCTAAGGAGAGGTGTGGCTGGACTGGTACTCCCTCTTGGTGAGGTGCTCGGCCTCACCACCTTTCTAGTATAACACGATGTGAAGAACTCTCACCGTTCTACTGCACGTTGTGTTAGCCATCGAGTGTGCACTTAGTAACGCTTGAGCGCATATTGTCGCTATGTGATTGTACCTTTGCTTGCTTTATTTGTGCTATTATTGTGCACTGTAATACTAAGTGTGATAAATACCATGAAAAAAAAAAGAAAGGTGTGGCTGTGTGGTAGAACACCTGCTTGCCACGCAGACGGCCTGGGTTCAATTCTTACTCGGACCCAACATTTTTGTTATTTATTTTATTTGCAGCTTTTTCGATTTTTCGGTCACGGACAAGATGATGATTTTTGGCTCACAACCAACGGCCCCGACGCCGACGCCGACGGCGGAATTTCTGCAATACGAGCTCTTTAACGCTATCGCGTTAAAACAATAAAGCGCGGTAGACATTCCCTTTATTGCAATATTTGCACATCAGTAAATACCAAGCGTCGCCACAGTAAACGAAGCCTTGTTAGTGCAGAGCTCTCGAATTATATTCCTTTCGCAACAATGTTTCTTTCTCATGCACGAAAGAAACATTGTTTGATGAACGAATATTCATCAAATAATGGCCCGCGCGGCTGCTCATGATCAGAGCAGCACCGCGGGCCGCTCCCACGTGGGGAAAGAGAAAAAAGGGGCAGACTGCCGGTGAATAAAATATGCGCAGGAAAGGAATTACACTAGCTCGTACAGCAAGCTTTGTGGACGATGCTCGCCCAGACGCGGACAGAAAAAAGAATGCGCCAAAGAATAGGAGCAGTGACGGAGCACTGAAGGCCTCGTGGTACAATAAATTGGCTGCAAAAGCGCATTCGGCTCAATGCGGGGAAAGCGGTAATGGCGTCGCATAAAGCAAAGTGCTGACAAATTGTCCCCCTTCGTTTATCCCACTCTTCCCTTTATTCGCAGAAACTGGCACGCGCTCGTTGGAAGAATTTATCACGCTAGGCGCATAATTCTTGCCACGCCCGCTGCTTACGAAGCCAAGTTCTTTCTTAGTCCCCCCCCTTCACTGAACGAACGAGGGAGCTTCCCTTTGAAGTGACGCTTCTGTTGTCTCGTCGGCAACTCTTTTGCCACTGCACGTCCGCCGCACGCGCAATACTGTCCCGGCAGTAAAGTGCCTGCATTCACGGCCTTGCAAATTTTATGATCAGTGTAACAACGAGAAGTAACATGGAAGAAAACCCGTCGTATTTTGCATAGTAGTATCATTATTGCTGCAGTACCCGGTTGCTCTTAAAGCGTGTGTTTAGAAGCTCAAACGAGACACGTACAATAAAGTACAGACAGACAGACACACACACACGTGCGCTGTGTGTGTCGTCTATCGCTGGGTCGTTTCATTTGCTAGACATTTATGGATTAGAGGAGATCCTCCCAAACATATATTCTAGTGAACTTTATCTTAAAGCAACACTTCTTTGCATATTGGAGCAGCGAAACTTTTGATTTGAACGTCGGTACGATTTTTCCCTCCCAACGTGCAATTGGCGTTACTTCAGTTCAGGTATCTGTGTACTGACTGATGGCAACAAAATATACTGCAAATGGCGCTGTGTGCGTTCTAATCTTCGCATTTAAACCCCGAAAATTTCTTTCTTTCATATATGATATATCTGCCCAGAATCTCTGCGACAATGAATTTGGTGGGTATATATTCATAAAGAAACTCGCGTTTACTATTAACGAGGTGTCACTGCCGCATTCAGTACCAGGGATAGTATGTCCGTTGTACGCTGCGTGGTCATCCAGGCAGTGTATCCATAATCGCACAGCTTAATAGCACGGCGTCAATCTATCTATCTATCTATCTATCTATCTATCTATCTATCTATCTATCTATCTATCTATCTATCTATCTATCTATCTATCTATCTATCTATCTATCTATCTATCTATCTATCTATCTATCTATCTATCTATCTATCTATCTATCTATCTATCTATCTATCTATCTATCTATCTATCTATCTATCTATTGTTGTAAGTAAACACGCATAGCAATTTTTAAATGCAAAGGATTTCTTAGCGAACCACATGCAATTTGACCGTTGCCCCGCCACGGTGGTCTAGTGGTTATGGCGCTCGACTGCTGACCCGAAGGTCGCGGGATCAAATCCCGGCCGCGGCGGCTGCATTTTCGATGGAGGCGAAAATGTTTGAGGCCCGTGTGCTTAGGTTTAGGTGCACGTTAAAGAACCCCAGGTGGTCAAAATTTCCGGAGCCCTCCACTACGGCGTCTCTCATAATCATATCGTGATTTTGGGACGTTAAAACCGAGATATTATTATTATTAATTTGACCGTTTCTATCTATCGACCTAGGCGCCTTCGTCCGGCCGCTCTCGAGTCGCTTCCTTAGCTTGGCATATACCAAAACTGGAAGAAGAGGACACCGGTGCATGGCGAACACGATTCACAGGTCATGCCATATGTAGTGTGAATTGCCTGTCGCGTACGCCGTGAAATCTTTTCCACTGGCAACGTCTGGTACATGCCCGGACGCCGCGGCCCCTGGTGTGCGGGTATGTGCAACAGGTGACTCAGACTTTGTACCAACGACAAAGAAAATGATCTTTGGAAATCTTAACGCAATAGCGTTAGCGAGCCCGTGTCACACAAAATCCTGTACCGCCATTGCCGGCGTTGTCGATGAGCGAGAAATCCCAATGTAGGCAAACAATAAAATTCGCGGCTCGAGCCGCAATCAAACCCATACATTCTGCGTAGCAGGCACAGAGCCACGACAGTGCTTCAAACTGTTTAGCAAGAAGACTCTATAGAAGTGTCATGTAGGGGCAACGCGAATTGTGGCTACAGAGTTAGCTAACAGATTCTGTAACAATGTGGTAAGCATTACATATGTACACCTCTCGACTCACCACGATATAGTCAAGCGGTGATCGAGTACGCCGACGAGCGCTGCTTAACAATATGAAGATCATCGCAGCGTAACGTGCACATCGTTACGACTTATGTGATGTCTCCGCTGTAACGTGACTGACAACGTTACGGCTGGTCATTAGCTACACGTCGCACGCAAACATAGTCGACGTGCCGGGTATTCTCACGATCTGCACTAAACTATTCAATTTAAGCAGCGACGTGTCGATCAACCTCGAAACGTTTGGCACAAAGCAAAAAATGCGACATAGGCTGCAACTCGCTGACTGCGTCGCATCAAATCGATTTCCACAATTCGCGCGGGATCTGCCGATTTTCTTTTTTCTATATATGTCTCGTTGTCACAGGAACAACGTTTTTCAATAAAAATTGCGAACTGACGAGCATGTCGAATTCATGACACGATACCGGATTCTATCAAACATAAAAGCTAAAAAGAGAAGAGCGTGGCCACGCTTCTAAGTTCCTTGCAACAGATTGTTTGTGCAAGGACGAGCTAGCATTGTGCGTTTCATTTTTGTACGTGATGTTTGTAAATCAACTAGCTCAATTTCTCCCGTTTATTTTGCCATGCACCTAGAATCCGCCACCAGTGATCATGAACCGTCCATCGAAAGAAAAACCTACACCACCGATTCCGTCATCCGGAATCGCAGGCTTTGTGGATTACGTCTGAAAAGGAGCCCCTATCGGACACTAGGTCGCAGAACCTTAGCGAGTCACAATGGTCGCCGTACCTATTGGGACTCGAGACCCACATATTCAGGAGCCAGCACGCCTCACAAATCGTTCTGATCCACGTGCGTATAAGCTCCCCTGCCGAAAGCGGGTTCCGCTGTGCTCTCTTGCTCGAACGGCTCTTCCCTCTCGGAGGTCGTATATCCGTAAACGAGTGCTCTGATGACTTAGAAACCAAGGCTTGTAATCCTTTCACCCAGTACACGTCCAGCGCCACGTCCTTCGACCCGACGGCTACATTTATCCAGTGTGCTGTTCCGCAGCGACACTCGAAAGCAGGATCATTGCCGGTCGTTTGTAACGTCCTCTGCCCAGATTCGTCTGCGTTTTCGAAATGAGCGTTCCCTGCGGATACGAGCTGTATTTGACCAGTCAAGGTTGAGGAAGACTGTGCAAATTTTTCCCAAACTTCGCAGATTATGGGGGATTATGGAATCATTAGAGCATTTCTCTAACTTTAACATAAGTGCCCTGCGCAAAAGTTGTGGCAGCCGCCTATTTCTCTGAGCTTCTGTAGGCGGCTTTTTCAGCTGGGTGTGTCGCTTTAATATATACGCTTTCAAAGTAATAATAATGTCTGGGGTTTAATTTCCCAAAACCAGGGACGCCGTAGTGGAGGGCTCCGGAAATTTCGACCACCTGGGGTTCTTTAACGTACACCTTAATCTAAGTGCACGGCCCTCAAACATTTCCGCCTCCGTCGAAAATGCAGCCGCCGCGGCCGGGATTCGATCCCGCGACCTTCGGGTCAGCGGTTGAGTGCCATAACCACTAGACCACCATGGCGGGGCTACACTGTCAAAGTAATATCAGCACACACAACTCCTCACAGCGGCTTAGGCTGGGTAGTTATATGAATGTATTTATGTGCGTGTATGTATGTGCTTCTAACAATTACGTTTAAATACTAAACGCTGGGCTTTTCGCGTTTTCGCGTTTCGGTTTTCCCTGCTGTAGCGTAGTTGAAATGAACTTCTCCGCAAGAGAGCGTTACTGCTCCCTACGAACTCAACGTTCCTCTTGAAAGGTTATGTGCACGATATTTACCATAGAACAAGAAGTGCACGATATTTACAGCGCTCTCCTCTTGATAATGTTCAGGCCAGCTCTTGCAAACGGCGGCTTGTCTCTAAACTAAACCCATGCGTTTGGTTTACGACAGATAGTTTACGTTAGAATATTACCGCTTAATCGTGGTTATAGTAATTCATATTATCCAGAATTTGTTCATTATTTGCCAGCGCGTGCCAAACAAATACATCTTCCAACTAGCTTGTACCAAGCCATATAAAGTATCGACACGCTCAGTGCTAGAATGCAACCTACGTTCATTGTCCTCTGCAGCCAGTCGAAGTGCTGCGTTACCACGAGCTGAGGTAATAAATAGCACTTAGTAATGAAAAACTTAACGGAATACTTGCGGAGGGTAATAATAGTTATCAGCATTTCTGTTAGTGATGAAACCTGTTGTGCCGTTCATTTTTCCAAGATTGCTTGTCTGCGCCGGCGGTGAGTAGTATTCGGCCTAAGGATATGACGCACGTGTATTTTGCAGCTCCGTTAGTATTCGTGCTGCTTGGAGAGAGCGCAGTGGGTGAGTGGTTTTCGTACCAACTCGCAAAACTTGCCGTGTGAGCGATTTTCATTGGCGTATGGGCCTAGTGCGCTGTCGCTTTGACTCAGCAACTGGTGCTGCTTGCGGCGCGGCGCGCTGCTAATCAGTCGTGCCTGAGAGTGGCTGCGTACGGGCGGAACTAAAGCAGCTCGAAAGAACGACGCTAATTCGTGGCCAGCAGGAGTGTAATCATGCAACTTCTGCGTGCACGGCTATCACAACAGCTACAGAAACGCTGCCTGTAAGCTGCAAAAATTAAATTATATGGATTGATATGGAAGGCTCACGAGACCGAGCGATGAGAGCGCTGGATGAGGGTGGTGCGACCTGCGAGATAAACAGATGCTCGTTATTTTTAAATCTTTGCTAGTATTGCCCATATTTGCACGTTGAAGTCATATACTATGCTCTGTCTGTTTTTAGCCCGATGAAGGTCTTCGGCAGCGAAGCATCGACACGGCATATGCAGCGCCCACTTCATGGACGATGATGAGAGAATCTCGACAGCCCTGCACTCTGCCCATATGTTCTGATATTTTTCCTGCGTTATATGGGAAATGAAACAACGTGACCCTACGGCGAAGCGTTAAAGATCTTCATATCAGGAAGGGGACGCCGCGATACCAGAGTCAGGCGAATGGTAGGTCTGTGCGGGATGTCTGCTCGCACTCGTCGACAAACATAGCGACGGCGGCGGTGTGTTTACACCTTGCTCTCTCAATGTGCAATTGGTTCTATAGACAGCTGACAAAATGTGCAGAGATCATCGAACAGCCCCAAGGAACGAACGAGCGAAAAAAACTCCCAGTGTCCGTTATACATTCAGTTAAGACGACTCGAAGCCGAAAGCCATCTTGTTTTTCCTCTCAGCCGATGCATCGATGCTGCACCGCCACCCTTCGAAAGCTTTCTGCACCTAACGTGGTTTTGCACTGCCTCCATGATCCGAGGCATCTCACCTAGTTTTGCATCACCGCCGTGATCAGACTACCTTTGACCAAGCTACGATGCGATGTGAAGACGTCAGCATGTGATGCTACGTCACCTTGACGTCATGATGACGTCATGAAGACCACAAAGTTTGGCGACCTGTGACGTCATATGAAGACGTCATCTCGTGATGATGATTTTTTGCATCACTGGTTCCCGACGACGCCGGACGCAGGCGGTCAAATTTCGTATTTCATGTGTCATCTAAGGCTTTACCCTTTAAGGGCGAGTGGAACGGAACAAACGAGCTTTTCTCCTGCTTAGCCCAAACACCTACTACCAACAGAACAGATGCAAAAGTGAAGCAAAGCTTCTCGCGTAATAGACGGAAAAAAGAAAAAGGAACTTCTATTTAACGTAAATAATACAAGACCTTCATGAAACTTTGATAACCTGAAGACGGACATCCTAGCCGACACTCTTGATCTGAGCAACACAGTTGCCAATAAATTCGGAGGGCCCCTTTCCAGACACAGTTTCCTCCCTAATGGCTCATTCACACTGAGGAATCCGCCGGCCACAGCGACCGGAATTCTCGTGCCGCCGAAATTCCACATTGTTCACACCACTTAGCAACCGCACCGCCGAAACTAGGGCTCCTAGTTGTCACCGTCGCTTCGCGCGAAGGAACGCTGGCATCGACGCGCTCTGCGTTGTGTACGCGTTTCGTTATGGCGAAGCGCATAAACAGGAGCAGGGTCGTCGAACTGCTGGGCCTGCTGCAAAGCCACTTTCTGGCGATGTCTGACGAGGAGAAACATGCATTCGCCGAACAAGAAACGACGCAAGCAGTTGTAGTCGGTTCGTTCTGATTTGCAAGACGCGAGAAGCTTGGTGGAGCCGAGATAATGCTACCCGTTTTGCGAGATCGCGATGGTGTATTGCAAAGATGATAATCGCGAGAACACTTGGCACTTGTCGAGAGCTACAGGATGATTACGAAAGACTTCGCTGTCGCTACGGGCTTCGACGATTGCGATATCACAAGCACGCCGCCATTTTTCGAATGTTCGACTCGCGTTCCGATTGGTTCGGGTTGAGGGAATCCGGCGGCAGCTGCCGCAAAAATCGGTCTTGAACCGATCGGTGCGAAAAGGGTTTTTCCGGCGGATCTCGCTGCCGCCGAAGCGGATTCCGCGCGCTCTCGCCGCCGAATGTCTCAGTGTGAACGCGCCCTAACGCCGTAAACATGACTGCCGGCGTGAAGATCATTTCCGTGAAGAAGACGGCTTGAATTTTAAATATCCTTGTACGCGCTCAGTTCTGTGGAATCCACCCAATAACGCACGCTGCTCGTTCCGCAATGTCATTGATAAGAGCGCCCACAATATCGCGCACGGATCGCGCACGCAGCCGCTGCTGGTGGGGCTGACTGTCTTAGCACCGCAACGCCACCATACCAGCTATCGAGGCCTATATCTATGTATTGGAAGTAAGGTTGTTTTTTTGCCTTATGCCTGTATAGGCACCTACCGTTCATTAGAAGTGTATGTATAAGAGTTCTTATATTGCGGCTGGCAAGCCCCTAGCTACGCTGCCCCCCCCCCTTTTTTTTTTTCCATTTCACGTGCCTTGCTTAAAACCCGCAAGAAATGATAAGCAGAGTACCTTTCATCACGCAAATAAATTATTTATATTTGGGTAGTTATAAAGAGATCATTCCAATTCTCTATCGAATATATAGCATTTAGAGAAATAACTTAAATATTAGTTAAGTAATTATTGTTAATACGTGATCTAAGCCCATACTTCAAGCTGCTCACGATCGCATTGAACTTTCCTGTATGGTAGCATTTAGGTAAGACGCATGCTCTTTTTTAAATGTGCACGAGTTACCAGAAGATGACTTGTGTATTTTGCTAAACGGATGCCCGAATAATAATAATAATATCTGGGGTTTAACGTCCCAAAATCACGATATGATTATGAAAGACGCCGTAGTGGAGGGCTCCGAAAATTTCGACCACCTGAGGTTCTTTAACGTGCACCTAAATCTAAGTGCACGGGCCTGAGACATTTTCGCCTTCATCGAAAATGCAGCCACCGCAGCCAGGATTCGATCCCGCGACCTTCGGGTCAGCAGTCGAGCGCCATAACCACTACACCACCGGGGGGGGGGCGGATAGCCAAAGCTGTGGCATTTATTTTACTACTTTTAGGAAGTGCGGAGGCACTATTCGCTCGAGAAGCATGCGTTTCTCAAGCTAATACCAAGGAAACTGTGCTAGTTGCTTTTGAGCAGCCGGAAGCAGTTTTATGCTTTGCCAAAGAAAGTGCAAGTGGCGGTGGAGGCTTTCCCCAAACTACTGTTCAGCTTAGCTAGTTGGCTGGTTCACAGCATACTATAGAGTTTCAGCAGCCTCCGTAAAAGCATGGGGTTGTGTTGTGGGATGTACTCTAGGGATAAGGCTGGGGTGAACGTACTAACTCCTAAAAAGGGCCCGTTGCTCCCACAAGAGAGCAACGGGTGCGTGCCGTGCGCATATTTTAGAGAGTAAGCGTTTACTCCCTTGTGGCAAAAGAGGCAATGGTGGGAGGAACGGCGACATTCCGCGCTGGTGTCGTCGAGGGTAGATAGGAAGAGGGCGCTGTCTTCATAAGTCCAAAAACATTAAGAACGTTTCCAACTTTAAACGTCTCTACTGAAGGCACAGACCCTTGCATTTCATAAAATTTTAAATGTGTAATAGCACAAACTATACACTGAAATAAATAGGCCATGCTTATGCCGTTAATTAACTGATAAGTCCTGCGCAGTTGCGCTTACTTAGTTGAATACGTTCGTGTGTGGAGAAAGAAAAATGGAGCTTCCATGTGGAAGGGAAACACCGAAACTGCACATGCGGTCTTCTCCGCCAAGCGAAAAAAAGATTTTGCGCACCCGAATTTAAGGGATGTTTACCGTAAGGAATACAAAGAACACAACGCGGCATACAAAAGAACGCAATCGGGCTACTTATGCTCTCTCTACGCTTTAAAGTACGCCGAAAATTAGGCATAATTTGTTACCGTGCTGTGTTGAGCCGTTATCACGCTTTCCTTAGGTTGTGTTCCCAACCACGATGCTGTGATCAAGATGTTCAGCCATCCACATCAGAAACAAGACGTAAGACGTTCGAATTATACGCTGTGACTTGTATATAGTGCTCAGTTCTTTCTGCTGTTATTGTGACAATGATGTTCTGCCTCAGTGTTTGTGGTACCTTATGTTAGAGTAATGTATCTGTAAACACACTAGAGTTAACATTTTCACAAATACATCTAGAGTAGCAACCGTTTCTCTTATAAGAAGCATCTAAAAAGCGCACGAGTTCACACAATAGAAGGAGTGACCGCTTGAGGTGTGGTAATTACGTGCGCAGTTACTGCATTACACATTTTATGTGATTATTGCGACAGTGCAGACAGGCACTAGAATGTATGACAGCACGATGTTGTTGAGTTTCTTTTTTTAGTGCTACCCAGCCGTAAACTTTTGTTTTTGAAGCTAACAAGTGCACAACATATTAGAAAATTACTCTTAAAAGTTCTGATTACTTCTGAAACTATTGATATATTCAAATTCGCAAGCATGATAAACATTTCCTAATAATAATATATATATTACGCCAATTACCAAAGCCCTATATTGAGAAAGGAGCTTGAGGGTGTCTATAATGTTATTGTATTTTCATTTGAATTATTCAGTTTCTGAACCTTACAATAGCCTGGAATAATGACTCTTGCGGATCGGCTGCGTCGGCGTCGCTGCCGCTGGAAGGCGGCACTCACCATCGACAAGCTGGCCGACCAGCTTTGGGCCGCCCGGCAAGCTGAAGATGCGGCCCCGGTCCAAGGACTTCGAGCCGTTACCTGACGCCATCATCATCGACGAAGGATGGGACGGGACAGGGTTTAATCCCCTTCTCCCCCCGCCTCGCCCGGAGCAAACTGCTGGACTTTTAATAATGTTTGTTCATTCATTCCTGGAATGTGGACTCCAAAGAACACAGCATCCCTTGGACGTAAGCCATTATCGGTTTAAGGTAGCGAGCCTCAGCAAGCAATGTTTGTTTCTGCAGCCTCTGCAACAAAATCCCAATTAGTCAGGTATGATATGGGACTGCACTTCGGTAATTGAACACTGTAGCCATGCTGCACTTGACCACAAGGTAGACTAAAGCAAAGGGCGAACAAATGTTTCTATATACTGCAATAGACGCGCTACAATTTCAATTCCTTCTATAACTGAGCTGCAACACAAAAAAAGAACAGAAAATAAACACTGGGGTGCATACAAACGCACTTGATAGGCACCAATGAAGAATTTTTTTCAAGAAACGCTGTCGTGGTGAACACTGAGAAAATCTCTTTTTATCATTTCCGTTTTTACAGTACATCCGGGCTAGTAATAAAAACTGCTATTCCGACACTGTTCGCACACAAAATATCGGAAGCACAAGCTAAAGAATAAGCATAACAAATGTAACAATCTTAGCATGTGTTGCAGGTCTTAGCAGGAAATGACACTTTTACCGAAGTCGCCGTCTACCGGAAGCTCGTCCTCGAGGAAGTGCCGGTCATTCAGCTGGTGTGTGACCTGCTGCACTAAGCAAGCAAACGCTACTGCTGTAGCCCAAATTTAGCTTTCCGCTATCTTTTTCTTCAGTTTGCGCTCCTTTCTAGGTTAACGTACCTCCTTCTAGTAGCCTCTTTTTGTCACTACATTCATTTCGTCTTGCCTTCCGGCACTTGCAGCAACGCTTCCCATCTTCAGTTCGGGCATAGCGCGAGGTGTGATGCTTGTTTTCCGGAAAAAGCAGAACTGAGCGCAGAAAATGCCGTTTCCACAGAGACCAGTGGAGACTTCCGTCGTGTGCGCTTGTGCGTGCTTTCTATTTGAAAACATTAGGTGACATACACAGCTGTGGAAGAAGGCGTATATTTAACAGCGGAGCTATTTTACCTTGAGCTCGGTCCGGTGGTGTTCGCAAAACTCCATCGACGGATGATGTCACCATGCGTCGCCTAGCAACGCGTCGAAGGACGGAAAGGAGGAGGAGAAGATAAACAGCAATTGGAGCAGACAAAACAACTACAACAAAATAAAATTTCATGGCGAGGCGGGATTCGAACCCGGGTAGCCATGGTCCAAAGGCCAGTGTCGTAACCACTCGGATATCCAGGCTTGTTTATTCTTTACTACCTCGGCTATCCCCGCGGGTTAGCAGAACAAGTGTTAATCATATGGGCGAGACAACAAGAAAAACAGACAGAAAGAGAAATAGAGAGAGAGAAACAAATACAAAGAACCAGATTAAAAAGAAGAGACATAAATGCATAGACAGACGAAGAAAGAAACAAACAGAAATAGAGAGATAGAGAGATAAAGAAATAGAGAAAGATTAATGGATAGAGAGAGAGAGGGAGACAGACCGGATTTGGCTTTCCCAGGCTTAACTGCACCTTTCTATGCTCATGTGGCTATATTTATGCTCGATTGGCCATCTGTACGTTAGGCTTAGCTTGTATGCTAAGGAAAGCCGCTCAGCTTTGCTGTTCCTTCAGGCTTGGCGTCACCTGTGCGAAGCTGCGCTTTTTTTTGTTTAATTTCGTCAGTATTGAGGTCATTAAGAGAGCCCTATGGGTAGTGCTCGATTCGATTCATATTACAATGCCTGGTAAGACTTATAAACTTTTAAGCAGCCGGCTCTTAGGAAGAAATAAAAACCTATGTCTCCAATATTCAGCATTGCTGTCAGCACCTCTGGTGAGAAACGCCGTTTATTTCGTCAATCAGCACAGTCTTTCAAATACTTCACATCTTTTTTCGCTGCAGTTGTACGTGTTCTTAGACAAGTCTTGGAGTACTCTGCATATTTTATACTATTTCATGGACAACAGTTAGTACATGTCATGTATTTATAAGTACATTAGTTCTCAGCGTGTTCATCGCGGGAGAACAAAAAAAAAATAATGCACAAAGAAAATGAAAGAAAACGGAGAGACTATGATATAGTTTTTGTGTTTTTCGGTTTTTGTGAGCGATCTGCCATTACTACAGTAAAAGTTTCTACTAGAAATACCTGATTCATCACTGTCACATATTTCATTACACACACTCCGACACACACAGACACACACACACACACACACACACACACACACACACACACACACACACATATATATATATATATATATATATGCATGTCATGTCTGGTGTTATTTCATATGTACTCATTTGCAAGCATGCTACTGAAGTCATCTAGTGTGGTACCTTGCTTAAGAAACTTTCGCTGTATTTATGTTTTTTGTTCACTCTCAATTTCTGTAATTGTTATATATTGCTGATAACTATCGCTTGTATGCCCTGTTGCTTCTAATCTAATGTGCACGTTGTTTTTTGTCCTATCATCGCTCTTATGCCATGTACCTTGTAACGCGTTCTGTTTGTTTCGCTGTCTGCCAGGCTCTGCCACTCAAGCCACCAATTGGCTTTGGCAGGCCTATTGGAGTATATGGAGTATTATTACCAAACTACCTGAATTGTGCGTTACAGTATATATATATATATATATATATATATATATATATATATATATATATATATATATATATATATATATATATATATATATATATATATATATAGAGAGAGAGAGAGAGAGAGAGAGAGAGAGAGAGAGAGAGAGAAGAGACGACACAACTAAGCGGTTGTCTTAATTTTATTTGCCAACGGTTTCGACCGGAGGACCGGTCTTCGTCAGGGCTTATGAGCAAATACAGCGCTATACGAACATCCAAAATCGTCGTGGGCACTCTTAGTTGAAGGAAGGAAAGAGAGGAAATAATAAAACAGTCAAGTTGTCAGCGGTGACGTATAGTGTGTCAAACAGTTCCTCTCGGCTCATTCGCTAGAGCAAGCAAAGAAGAGAATGGGGAAACGGGAAACAAGCGCCGTTTCGGCGGAGTAGAGCAGATGCCGTAGAATAGGAGGAAGAAAAAAAAAAAAGAAAAAAAAAGAAAAAAAAATTGAGATGGCAGAAGCGCCCCCAAACTGCGCTCCCGCTCATTTCAGAAAATTAGGAAGTTAATTGAAAAACGGGTGAAGTACGATCTCCACTATTCGACGCTGACTGCATATTTAAATTCTAATTCGGTACCGAAGGGCTTGTCTCTAAAACTAAATCCAGCAATGACAACATTAAATCGAGAAGAACAAGCGAAGTGGGAGAAAACACTTCAAGATGCATCGCTGCAGCTCATGAAAATAATTATTCAGCACAGTGAACGCAAATCTCTCGAAATTAAAGAGGCTGAGCTTTCAATGAGGCGTCAGGCCGATCTCAGCGAGGAGGACCTTAATGAATTGGTGGAATATGAAAATCAAAAAGCAGCAATGACAACAGAGCGCAAGCGGCGCAAACTAGAACGGGATGGGGTAACTGAGACAATCACTACTACACATGCAACTATACCGGCGACACCGATAAAGGCCAACCAGAACGTAAAAACAGCTCTTCCAAGTGTGATTAATTTTTCTTCTGGACAGTTATCTGCGTCCGAAATAAGCCTCCTTTCAAAGGGTCTTACATTCTGTCCGGCAAGTGGCAAATTTAATGAATTTCAGTTATATCAGGATTTGGATAATTTTGCCAGAAACCTTCGCCTACGGGAGTACTTTCACGATCATAAACCGAGCCGAACAGCATTCCCCGGTTCATCAGAAAAAACTTGGTCGCCGCCTGAGCAGCGGGACAAACACCTAGATATGTATATCTCGGCCGTACAAAAGGACATCATAGCGGCTTGCTCAAAAGCAAAACGGTATCGAAACAATCTCACCTCGGAAGAGCGAAAGTCACTGGAGTGCCTGGGCCGTCGAGCGGATCTGGTAATTAAGCCTGCAGATAAGGGTGGCGCAGTAGTAATACTAGATAAAGCTGACTACCTGAGAGAAGGTTACCGGCAACTTGAGGACAAGAACTTCTATGCGGAACTTGATGAGGACCCCACTAAATTATTCCAATCAGAAATAAACCGCGAACTAAACTCGCTCCATAAGAACGGAAAGATCACGGCCGATATGCTCAAAGCAATGCGACCGATTCAACCTGGCCCAGGCCGTTTTTATCTGCTCGCCAAAATCCACAAAGCCAACCACCCCGGCCGTCCTATTGTCTCAAGCAACGGCACTGTGACAGAAAGAATGTCAAGCGCGCTAGACTTTATCATTAAGGACATAGTTCCAACTATCCCCTCTTACATTAAGGACACGAACCACTTTCTCCGCGAAATCACCGGACTCGAGGTTCCTGCGGATAGCATCCTTGTGACAATGGATGTAGTGTCACTTTACACAAACATTCCACAGTCAGACGGCATTGTTGCAACGGTGCAAGCTTTCAAGAACGCTAGTACACACTTATGCTTAGACGAGGACACGCTGTCGACACTTCTGAGGTTGGTACTTAGCCACAATAACTTCGAATTTGATAATAAACATTTTCTCCAGATAAACGGTACAGCAATGGGTACAAAGATGGCTCCTAATTACGCGAATATTTTTATGGCATCTATTGAAGAACCTTTTCTTGCAACCAGAACATTGAAGCCTCTCGTCTACAAAAGGTTCTTAGACGATGTATTCATTATTTGGCACCACGGAGAGGAAAGTCTCCTTTCGTTCATAGATGATTTCAATTCAACTCACCCTTCAATATCTTTTACACACAGTTACTCGAAATCAACCATAAACTTTCTTGATGTCACTGTTAAAATTAATGAGAATCGCATCCATACAAATCTATACAAAAAACCAACGGATCGCCATCAATACCTTCACTTTAAGAGTAGCCATCCACGTCATTGCAAAACAGCCATACCATACTCACAAGCCCATCGATACCGCCGAATTTGTTCGGACGTGTCAGATTTCGAAGGTCATGCCGAGGATCTTAAAACGGCCCTTGTGGCGAAGGACTACCCAGAGAGTATCATCGATGATGCTATAAGCCGGGCGAGGAGTTTAGATAGAAACGAAATTTTGTCGGGCTCGAAACAATCCCACTCAAAAAACCAAACGAACCTTGTCCTCACGTACTCGTCCACACTACCGCACCTCAACAACATTCTCTCTAAACATTTCAACATTATACAGCAGAGTACGCGCCTGTCCTCAGTTTTCACGGAGCCGCCGCGAGTGGTCTACCGGCGCGGAAGGAATATAAAGGACATCCTAGTAAGAGCTAAGACGACCGAGTCTGAAAACAGGGAATCGGGTTGCAGGCCATGTGGAAAACAGCGCTGCCAGGTCTGCAAACATATGACCACAACCTGTGTTGCCAAGGCTTCGTCCTCTGACTTCACATTCAAAATTAAGGGACCTCTAAATTGTGACAGTCAGAATGTTGTATATATGCTACATTGCGATGTCTGTGGCCAGCAGTATATAGGCCAGACTGGGACGGCGTTTAGACTACGTCTGAATAACCACAGAGCTCACGCGCGTACTCTGCCAGATCTCCCTTTCTCTAAACATCTGAGTTTGCCAGAACACTCATTCGACAAAATACGCGTCACCCTCCTGCAGTCAGGCTTCCGCAGCACTCGTGAACGGGAACAACGAGAGTCCTATTTCATCCACAAATTTGAAACAGTGACACACGGCATAAATGAAAACATGGGGAACCTCTCGTTTCTTCGGTCATGCAAAAGTTAGTAGACGGGAAAAGGAATCCTGACAGTTGTAACTCTTCATGTATGCTAAAATGGTATCGAACAAGTATCTGGGGGAGCGGACCAACCGGAAACCTTTGCATATTCTGTACTTTTGTGCAATTTTGTTGACATGTGCTTTTGTATGTTTTATTTTTTTCCGACTTTTCAGTATTCAATGTATACCTTTCCCACATCTTACCTTTGCCTTTTTATTATTATATTTTTCAACGTTTTATTCGTTTTTATTCTCATTTTCTTCCTTTCTTTCTATATTTTAACCAGTTTGCTTAACTTATTAATTCATTTTTTAAATGGGATGGGCTGACCCGCACTACATTTTTCAACCACAGGCGCCTCGGAGAGCCGCGTTAACAGGGCAGGATTCTTGTACTCACGCCGCCACTTCGACACAGACACGAGGATTAACGTGTAGTTCACAAGGGGACTCGTGCGCATGCACAATCTGTGCCCCCACACACACGCAACGGGTAAGCGTTAAAAGAACACCGACACCCCCCCCCCTTCTTCTTTTTTTTTTTTTTTTTCCTCTTTAAGTGACCGCAAAAGGCGCGGGATCGGGCTTACTCTGCCACGGATGCACCCCTCGCAGCAAGTAATTGCTGCCACGCAAGCAAAGCAACAATGCTCCCGACCACCTTCAAAGGCGCGCCGCGGAAGCCGCGCTCTGCGTTTTGTTGCGCTTCTGCCATCTCAATTTTTTTTTTCTTTTTTTTTTCTTCCTCCTATTCTACGGCATCTGCTCTACTCCGCCGAAACGGCGCTTGTTTCCCGTTTCCCCATTCTCTTCTTTGCTTGCTCTAGCGAATGAGCCGAGAGGAACTGTTTGACACACTATACGTCACCGCTGACAACTTGACTGTTTTATTATTTCCTCTCTTTCCTTCCTTCAACTAAGAGTGCCCACGACGATTTTGGATGTTCGTATAGCGCTGTATTTGCTCATAAGCCCTGACGAAGACCGGTCCTCCGGTCGAAACCGTTGGCAAATAAAATTAAGACAACCGCTTAGTTGTGTCTCTTCTCTTCCCAAGTACGTTTGGCCCATTGGAAAAGCTTCTTCAATATATATATATATATATATATATATATATATATATATGTATATATATATATATATATATATATATATATATATATATATATATATATATATATATATATATATATATATATATATATATATATATATATATACTGTAACGCACAATTCAGGTAGTTTGGTAATAATACTCCATTATGGGCTAACTTGTGCCCGTAAAGTAAGCGCCAGATATACGCAATGTTCCTCTTAGGAGATCGAGAACACCGGAACGTCAACGAGTGGCGCTTCAATTCTTCCTTTTTTAGAAACGCGTGCGGCGGCGGCTCGTGTCGTCATGGCCTTTTCTTGTGTTATTAGCGCGCCGTTGTACTCCCTGAGGGCGGGCGAACCTGCGCGCTTAGGTTAAAAGCGGTGTCTGTCTTGCAATATATATATATATATATATATATATATATATATATATATATATATATATATATATATATATATATATATATATATATATATATATATATATATATATATATATATATGTGCCCACACTAAAATAACACGTAATACTGCTGCAACTGGCGCCCATTGCCTCACACGTAGTGTGGCTCCATTCCTCTTTATTCAGCTGGCTCTAACAACACGTAACATCGTTCCACCTGGGACAAGGGGCGTGAAGGAAAGGGGTGATATTTGGGAGTGAGAGTAGGTGGGAAAGGAGGAATGTAGATTCTTCGGGAGGTTGAGAGTCCCCGTGAACAAATGACCGCATTAATTGCGTACGAGTAGACCGCAGCTGGAAAATTCGCGCTCTGACAGGACAGTCACGCGGTCTTTCCTTGCGGAGGCGAGCCATCTTGCTGCGCGTAACAGATGACGTCGAGTTCACGGGCAGAACGTTGGTGACAATGTCCGTTGCGTCGAGCTCGCACTTACATTACGCCGAACATTCTTCAGATCGTCGCCGTCGTTCTGCCGATCATACATGCATCGCACGTTAGCCCTCTGTGCGATAGCATTTTTGGTTGCATGGTTGTGCGAGTTGTGCATTAGTGCACTGTTCACGATGCTCGAAAAGTGAATGGTCTTCTTTGCCAAGAAATTTTAAATGCTAAGCATTTTTTAGCAAACCCTCGGCACTTTGAGCGTTTCATCTATCTATCTATCTATCTATCTATCTATCTATCTATCTATCTATCTATCTATCTATCTATCTATCTATCTATCTATCTATCTATCTATCTATCTATCTATCTATCTATCTATCTATCTATCTATCTGTCTATCTATCTATCTATCTATCTATCTATCTATCTATCTATCTATCTATCTATCTATCTATCTATCTATCTATCTATCTATCTATCTATCTATCTATCTAGCCCCCTACCTCTGGGTGCTTCGGCTCCTTAACTATGTGTACAGCAAAATTGGCATGGGAGAGAAAGATGGTTTGACGAATATGACTGTCTGGTCATGACATGATTAACGTGAAAATCATGTCGCGTACGTCGTCAAACCCTTTCCTCTAGACCCTTGTGGCAGATTCTCGTTAACCACGGGCCGTGGTGTTCGCGTATGCACCACAGGTCATTGACAGTTTATATCTACCCAGAAACGGGGAGAAGAGACAATGATAATTTAAATGCGAGAGCGTTAAGAAAAAAACCGACATCGCCAGCGTTGACCCGACGAATGCAAAGAAGAAAAATTAAGATCCCACCAAGAATCGAATGCAAGCATTCTGAGTGGCAGTCATGTGCCCAACCGCAAAGCCACGCCATGTCTCGAAAGTGCTTTGGGTAAACACCCTATGCAGGCGTAATGCTGGTGCAATGTCAATTGTGCTTGTGGTGCTGGCTATCAATTTTTATAACATAGCAATAAAACTCCATATGTACTCCTACGGTACAAACGTCATGTCAGGTTCACGTCCGGGGTCCAATGTTGGCTCTGCTGTTATCGTAGTCTAATAGACATCACATTTTTATTCCTATGGTTCAGAAAGCTATATTCAACCGTTCCTCTACTCCGGAGGAATGCATTAATGACAGTGATGTATGATATCATATCATTGCACCGTTAAGTGCACTTCGTTTCGCTAATACTGACGTACGTATGTGCTGTAACATGAGTGCTGACGTTACGCCACACCGTAAGTTACCCTTTAAACGCATGTGTTGTCGACGTGCCTGGTAAGCCCACGATGTGCACACAACTTACAAAAAAAAACGCCAGGCCTGCGCTGAAACCGCAGCACAGTCACAGCGAAAGCTGGAAGAGCGGCGTTTCAAGAGCCCGTTGTAAGCTCTCTTGGGGCTACAATACAAGTACACTAGAAAGGTACCCACTACGCCATAAATCAAATTTTCGTGAAGTTGGGAAGCGCCTACTAAGCCATTATTCGTCATTCTGCGGAGAAGCGAGGCACCAGCTACACGTCTGTAAGGGATTATGTGCACTTTTGTTGACGCGACGACTGATGACGATGAAGAATTACGGCTCAGCCCTTTGTAATGGGTTGGAAGCTTTAAACGGCCCACCAGTTATGTAATTTGCACTGGGTGACGCCCGGTCGCTATTTCCCTCTGCCGTCATGCTGTATAACATACGCTGACGTGGGAGAGAGACGGGGGAGGGGTGCGAAGAACTTTACTGAGACCCCGAGGAAATGGATCATGCGCTTATGGGCTTCCTTGGCAACCAATACAAGTGTACTTGCGAGGAACCCACTACGCTATAAATCATTGTAATTTTTGAGAAGTAGGGCAGCAGGCACTGTGCCATTTTTCGTCATTCTACGGAGAGCCGTGCTATCTGCTAACTCATGCAAGGCATTATGCGCACTTTGTTGATGCTGTGCCTGATGGCGACGAAGAATTATGGCAGAGACCTTTGTAATGGGTTGGAAGCAATCAACAACCTACTCGTTGCGCAATTCGCATTGTGTGACGCCTGGTTATAGAATTCGCGTTGTGCGACGCTTGGTGCTTATTTTACTCTTCTACCACGCTATATTGCATATGCTAATGTGGTTCGTTCCCGACACGAAGCCTTTATAGGACCTTTTTGCAAAGCAGTTTCAACCACCGGCATGGCTCAGAGGTTGAATACTGGGCTCACACGCAGAGGACCCAGGTTCGAACCTCGTTCCATCCTGGAATTTCTTCTTATTTCGTTTTTTTTCTTATTTCGAGCGATACTGGTTACGGACACCGGCGGCGGCGGCGGCGGCGGACAACTACGGCGCCAAAAACGGCCGGTGAAATGATCTCATAACAGCTTTCGCTGTAAAACGCATCGATCCACCCAATAATGCTCGGTTGAAAGCCATAAAGTACAGCATAGAAGTACTCGCTGACTGCTTCGCATTGAACCAATTCCCAAAAGGCGTGGGATCTGGCGAATTTTTACAGCGAAAGCTGTTATGAGATCACAACAAGGGCCGTTTTGGTGCCGTGGTTGTTCGCCGCCGCCGGCGGTGTCCGTAACCACTATCGCTCGAAATAAGAAACAAATCCAGGATTTAACGAGGTTCGAACCTGGGCCATCTGCGTGGAGCCCAGTGATCTACCTCAGAGCCATGTCGGTGCTTGAAACTGCTTTGCAAAAAGAGCCTATACAGGCTTCATGTGGAGAAAAACCTCCTTAACATATGTAAAGTAGCGTGGTAGAAGAGCAAAATAACAACCAAGTGTCACACAAAGCGAATTCTGTAACCAGGCGTTACACAATGCGAATTGCGCAACGAGTGGGTTGTTGAATGCTGCCAACCTATTACAAAGGGCTCTTCCATATTTATTCAGCGTCATCAGCCACAGCATCAACAAAGTGCACATAATGCCTGACAGATGTTTAGCAGATACCACGGTTCCCCGCAGAATGACGAAAAATTGCATAGTGGCTGCTTCCCTACTTAACAAAAATTATGATGATTTATAGCGTAGTGGGTTCCTCGCAAGTGCACTTCTATTGTATTCCAAAAAGCCGATAAGGCTCCCATGATGCATTTCGTCAGGGTCTCAATGAAGGTAATTCCCTCTGTCTATCTCTTGCTCACGTTAGCGTATGTTATAAAGCGTGGTGGGAGAGTGAAATAATGACCGGGCGTCACAGAATGCTAATTGCGTAACAAGTGGTTCCTTTAAAGCTTCCAACCCATTACAAAAGGCTCAGTCATAATTCTTCAACGTCATCAGCCGTCGCGTCAAGAAACTGCCCATTTGGTACCCCGCTTCTCCGCAGAATGACGAGTAATGTCGTGGTGGGTGCTTCCGAACTTCACAAAAATTATGATTTGTGGCGTGGTGGGTACGTTGCTGGTGTACTTGTATTAGTAGCCACAAGAGAGTTTATAACGGACTCTAGAAATGCCGCTCTTCAAGCTTTCGCTGGGACTGTGCTGCGCTTTCCAGGCAGGCCTGGCGTTTTTAAAGCTTGGAACCATCACCGACAGAGAGCTTGTTCGGCTGTGCGTTTTCCGCATGCTCCTCCCCTGGGCTCTCCGTATACATGCACTCACTACTCGGTTCTAGCAGAACGTCATTACAGTACGTCTGTGACAACGGCTTCTGAACAAAGAGTTAATTGGGAAGCGGTGTAAGTTGCGACAGCTGTTCCTTGACAGTCTTACAATTACCACAGGCATGCGACTGCACTGGGTGTGTCTTCTAGTCCGTGTTTTTTTGTTGCACAGTCGTACTGAAGTTATGGAGCATGCATACGGCGCTCGATTGTATAGTGCTGAAGTATCGCCGATCCCGTTTCGTTTTCAGCGCGACTTCCGTCTCAAGTGGCGCTAGTGAGATATGGCGTTGGGCGCGGGTAGCCGCCTGAACAGCTTGCGGGCAGCTCCGTTGGCCGCTTCGTTTTCCTCTAGGAACTCGTGTCCAGGTACCCATTGTGCAAACGCAAGGCCGCAGGCTGCTTCGCCGTTTCAGGATATTGCGTACATCGGCTAAGATTCGGCTCCTCGTGTAGCTTATGCAGGCGGACAGAGAGTCGGTTGACTGCTGTGTCTGTGCATATGGTGGTGGCGATAGTGACAAGAGCAAAAAGTGATGATTTTAGTTTTTGTTCTTATTCACACTATCGCGATTTCTTGGTTATGATCTCCACAGTATAGCCGAGATCTCCACAGGCTCAAAAACGAATATGAAGAAAAAGTAGTGCGTAAGAAGGCCACAATAGCTGCAGGCCCGGAAGATTAAAATAGCAAACATGCATGACATGTGTGTGAACTTTATAAGGCTATCGAAAGTTTCATTGAGTAAAAGCTCACCTGAAATATGAAGTTCGTCCGCAATTGAAAGTTTGTCATAGTGATATGAATGCTGCTTTATCAATGTTATGTTTTCGTTGGTAAAGCTTGGAGGAGGTTTTGGCGGAAACTGCATTGGTAATACAAAGGTTTACTTAATTTGCCTTCTTGTTTCCAATTTCACCATTCTCGTTATACTTTCTCTCTTTCCTCGTTTCAGTAAATAAATATTTATTCACTCAATCTTTTCAGTTACAGCGAGCTGGTCATGAAGATTCGTAATACGAGCAACATCCGGCTAATAAGATCATTGATGTGAATAGGTCTTATTCCAGTTCGAGGATGGCAGGATTCCCTCGTAGGATTGCCCGCTTTGGCACTGTTTTTATTGCGATAGAAACCATATCGACAACAGCGCCGCCTCAGGTACCGTAGAAAGTCCAAATCGAGGACATCGCCCGGCTCGCAAGTCGTATATACTCTATGTGCGAGTGAAATCGCGCGAGCTCAGCCTACAATTCTGACCAAAGCGGAGAGGAAGCGCGCCGACCATCTTCATTCACGTGAAAAGCCCTAGTTTGGAGTGAGGAGTCTCGGCGGATGGACTGCGTCGTTCCCGCTGCAATTTCGAACTCTGGTCGTAGGGGCACGGTCACGCACGCCTTTTCTTTACTTAGACCAGCGTACGGCTCGCGCCTGTGTACGTGCTACCTTTGCCACTCGGTTTGCGATGAGGTGACATAAAGCACAAAGGTCGCTTAGTTCTTAGTTCGCTGCAGCGACCGCGTTTCCTTAGGCAGGCGTTTTGTTGAGTGACGTTAGGCTAGATACTGAAAGAGTTAGCTGCTAGGCTAACTTTCTCTCAAAGGTATTGTACTCTGTCAGACCGTTTTCTTTCGCAGTTTGATGCTCGCTGGCGCGTCTCCCGCTGCCTCGCCCACTCAAAAGCCGCAGAAACGTTCCACTTTGATGAATGGAGCCGCAAGAAACGCAAGCAGAAGAGGCTCCGCGCTTCCGCGTGTTCTCCTCTTCCGAAGCTATCGCAACGATGGAAGTGCCGTCGCTGGTGACGTCGTTTACAGTACGAGTACATTCGCAGCAAAAAAAAAAAAAACAAACAAATCAAAGCTGAATCATTCTCCAATGTTCCTTGCGTTCTCAAAAGTTTCCTTTACACTTGGTATAACAGAGAAATGAAATGTATTTAGGAGACTTACGAACGAAGGTAGCAGCCTGTTTTTTTTTCTTGCATACTACATAGCATCAATGCATCTAAAGAGCGAAGTATACGCGCATCATTGGAAGCTGACACTACAGCCACTGGAGTGCATAAAATACAAATCCGTTGTGAATCCACATTTCAGAACACCTGCACATCTAAACAAGTCTAGTAATCAAGAGGACAGCATGCATTCTGGTCGCGCCCAAAAGAAGGTGCACTCAGGCCTACGGGAATCGTTAGTAAGCTACAATACGCAGGTGAAACAGGGCAACTAAGACACACGTAAGTTTAGTGCATTCGCTGCAAGAAGCTTCGTGTATACAACATAAAATGTTTCAACTGATTGTGCTGCTAACACACAATAACAGCAACAAAACATTCGCGATTATCCTATCAGAAGCATAGCTTCGTGCGCATGAAAATTATAGCTATTTCATTTCCTTAACTCCAGAGTGCCCCATGAGTTAATCATTGAGATTATCATTTTAGTTGTTGATATGCTGATATTTGTAAAAGGGCGCAAAACATTTCCAAGGCGCACATTGGCTAAAATATCTCCTTTGTCCACAGTATTTCTTTTGACTTGTTCCTTTCCCTCTTTTTCTTTCTCTCTTTTATCTCTCGGCTTTTGTTCGGCACCTGCGTTTACAAGCGCTTACAAGCAGCTTTAGCTTCGAAGAAGACAAGTCCGTTTGCCGAAACGTCAGCTCCAGCGACACCCAGCGTTCACGAATTTTGCATCTCTTCAAGCTACCATCTTAATTCCCATCAACTTCTAAATTTTTGAAAGAAGCAGCTTCAGTCTCCCGAAGTGCACAGTTACCAAATATGTGCTATGGAATGTCAAAGATTCACTTTTGAGCACGACGGCGATGTCCTCCTCATTAGATATTTCCAGGGGTCGTAAAATTAAAATGAAAACCAGACCTTTAGTACAAAGGGCACCTGTACAGTAAATGCAGGATGCCTGGGCTTTCAAATTGAAAATGCAGGAAAAAAGTTTGAAGGTGTGGCCGCTGTCTGGAGTTGGCGATGGAATTCAGAACGTCCACAGGAATCTGCCACGTGAGACGTATAGACTAATGCAGGGCGAAAAGAAAAAAAAAACATTGATGGCAGAAATTACTTCTTAACTTATGCAATAAAGAAAGAACTTTGCATAATGCATCCCTGGCGTTAGGAAATGCATTGAAGAAGAAAAAACACACAGACATCAACACCGGTTGACCGACCGCATATGCTGCTCATTAAAAAAAGAACTTTAGGAGACGGCTTGCATTTACAGCGGAGAAAAGAAAGAAGCAATTGCGTTCCTCAACCTCCGTTACAGCCTAACTTGAACGACACTCACCACATGTGTACCGTACCTACTTCTTGACGCGACACTAGACTAACCTTGAATGGCAGGTGCGAGCAGTGTGTTCTGCATTTCCTATTACATGAAGCGGAAAGACCACCGGACTTTGGTACTCAAGCTACCAGAAAAAGCAACTGAAAAAATAATAATTGTACAGGTCTCTGCAATCATGACCTTTTCTAGTACTCCGGCAGAGAGAGCGAACTTACGCAAGGCAAGTTATTCTTGCACACAGTGTGGTGGCGAATTCACGAATCAAGTAAGCACAATGTGATTCCGTCTAAAAATGACTAACTCACCCGCATTAATCATTATTCGTTCTGTAGCTGCATGAGTGATCAGAAGGCTCTCAGCAGCACGAAGGTAAAGAAAGCGACAAGTCATCTGTTCGATCGGCTGTGCTTTTTTAAGTCACTGATATAGTTGGTTAGTCTCCATGGCGAAGGCTGTGTCACAAACAATACAAACACAGGTACTATGAGAACCAACGTTTATAGAACCAGGTAAGTTGCAAAACTCCCCGCATCAGCCAACCCGTCGCGCGGCGCCGGGACAGCTTCCGGTTTGGTGGCGCTGGCGGCGCAACAAGCTTCCGCTAGCAGACGAAAACGCGTAGTCTGCGTGGCAAACGCCGGGGCAGCCGTTCAGAAAGGGCTCGGTTGTTTACTCGCCGACTGTATATTATCGTGATTTTTCGTTGCGCTGCCGCTGCAATGTAAAACTGAGTAATATTTAGCAGCGGTAAGGCAAAGTCAGTAAAGACATGGCTTTCAAGACTGTCCAAGATAACTGACGCTTGATAGCATAGCATACGAGCCTGTCCATTACCCTATAAGAAATTAACTATATGGCGCATTCTCGTAGCGTAATTATTTAGCTAAAGCGGATGCTTGGGCGTGTTGGTACTTGTATCTTTTCGTTTTGAACTGTGCAAGTATTGCGTGGTGTTAACGAATAAATCTTTGTTGTAAGTCAGCGCTGTTGTTTGTGTAATCCTTTTTCTGGTGCTCCGTAGTTTTTCGCGCTATTTCTTTTTTCGATAATTCTTCACTTTTATTTTTTTGAAGTGAGGAGTTTTCACTCTGTACCGCGGCTGTCGTTACTTGTAATTATTGACTGGTAAAATCGCCGTGTGTGTACTGCACGCCACAATTTCAGTCCTGCTACAGAAAGAAAAATTGTATTTATTTTTCGCGCGCAATGCAGAGAAACAATTTTACAGATATTGCATGTATGGTGTGATGCACACAAACGGCACAACTTATTTACATTCTCAGGCATTAAACCTTATCAAGACAGCTCTAATTAACTGCAAAAAATTATTTACAGCAAAATTTTAGAATCACTCAAATCAAGGCAAGTTCGGGAATATCTTTGGGACGCAATCTTCGACGAGGCTCCTTTCCGCTGGCGATTTCAACCTTAACTCTTATCGTTGACCGTGTGAACGTCTTCAGGATGTCTTCTTCATGAATGTGCATATCACATACGAGTGATATGTCGGACAGTTTCTTGTCCATACGAGGAATGGCGCGATCCCACGTCGCTCGCTGGTCAAGGTCACGCGGGGCACAAATAGGTTACCAACCGTCTCGTATTTCGCGGGACGTACTGCCCCGACATTTTATACAGCGTTGCGAGCCGTCCCTGTCGGGACAGCTGTATGTCCCGGATTTATTCCGTACCGTCCAGTTAGAACTTTTTATGTGATCCAACGCACGCCTGACAACGCGCGTCACGCTCCAGAACACAAAGTTCTCACGAATAGCACGCACGAAGCAATGTTGCGGTGGCTAGCGGTGGCTGCGAAGGGCTTCAGTTACTTTGTCTGAACTTCTGTGCGAAATGCGACAACTTTTACGGATACATTCTCCGGCAAGAGGAAGTGTTGCGAGCAGCACGTAGCCAGCTGAAGAGGCCGAAACAATGGACACCCCCCCCCCCCATCCGTCCCGACTCCCTTCATTGAAGAGTTCGTAACCCTAGGCACAAAAGAAATGTCGGGGTGTCTCGGAAAAGAACATGTCGGCATGGTGAAGCCACGCAGCATATCCGAAGCACAACAGAAAACGCCAAGCTGTTCGCGCAGAAAGCAGCCTCCACGGATACTGACGCGACGCGCCGCAACGCCGGCTGAAGAGAGAGGAGCGAGTGAATCCTGTTGCGACAGCAGCGCCACATCTGTCGCTGATGGCGGCAGCGCCGCGCAACATCGCTCAGTTTTGCAACTGACCTGGTTCTATGGGAGACCAGCGCTGGATAGGTGGCGCGCCGAAAAAGGGCGCCTGGCGGGGAGTCGCGACATAACTCAGCCGCTCGCATGGCCTTCGTGCCGCCGGCTAATCTCGGAGGCCATGCCGCTCGCGCTCAGACGAGCGGACGCACTGTACCGCGGTGCGCGTACGCGCGTGCGCCGTTTCCGTGCTTCATTGTGGCGCGAACAGCTCGAGCAGCCATTGAGCAAGTAATACAACTCTATGGTTTAGAAAAAAATACCTTTGTCTGAAGGCTACATTCTCAGAAAATCACTGGAAAACGGAGAGAAGCTCTGCAAAGCAGACTATGTGTGTGCATACGGCGTCGAAGAGACAGTGCTGTGCCGACCATTTTCTGTCTCCGTCCTGGGATTTGTGTCAAGCTAGTGCAGGCTCACAAGCCTCGATTGATAAGCACGTGCTGCGTCGATACCAGCTGCCCACTACTGCAGTAAAAAAAAAAAAAAGACTAAGAGGCAAGGGGTAGCTGCGTCAACGTTTTTCTGCCGTGGTATGTATGCCCAGCCCGTGGTATGTATGCAGGCGGACGTTGATCAAGCAAACCACCGTGCTAGCATAGCATGTATGGTGTCGCGCTGTTATGCTCGAGGGCGCGGGATAGATTCCCGGCCACGGTGCACGCCGCATTTCGATGGGGTTGAAATACAAAGAACACCCGCGTACTGAGATTTATCTGTGCACAATAAAGAACTCCAAGTGGTCAAAATTAATCCGGATTCCCACACTACGGCGTGCGTCATAATCATACGTTGTTTGGCACGTAAAACGCCAGCAATTGTCGATGTCGATCAAACACGTTTATTCTAAGCAGACACAGGCAAGCGAAAAAAACTAACACAGTACGTTAGGCGAATTAAACGGCGAGTAAAAATCCAAGACATTTGACCCTTTTCTAGCGAGGCATAAATTGTGATGTCTCTTCGCCGCGGCAGCCAATGCACAAAGAAGCTTTACCGCATCGGCTGACTCCAGAAAGCTAAGCT
The DNA here is from genome assembly GCF_013339695.2 of Rhipicephalus sanguineus. Lineage (NCBI taxonomy): Eukaryota > Metazoa > Arthropoda > Arachnida > Ixodida > Ixodidae > Rhipicephalus > Rhipicephalus sanguineus. The sequence continues at coordinate 164,709,354 of NC_051177.1, forward strand.
TCGAGTAGTCCGCTGCTTTGTTCGTGACAAGAACTCTGTAGCACAAGTGAAGTTCAACGGAGGCATCCATTGCGTGCGTATTTCTCGTAACAGTCCAGCGGCTTCGGCGAACCTGCCCCCGTAAGCATCTCGTAGACAGACAGCTTTCCTTCTGCGTAACTGTTCGCAAATAATGTAGACTACTTGCCTATCGTATCGTATTCACTGCCCGCGGTGGCATCAGAAGGAGCTTGGGGGTGGTCAGATGAAAAGATTGTTACATATGCCACATGCTGCATAATATGTATGTTTTATATACGACAAAACACCGATTAAATTCTGCTCGGACCTGGTTTCCACTGGTGGCCCTCACTATCGAATAAATCTAGCAGACGCGCAATTTGGTTTAGAAACCAGCCCGACGCCACAAGACAGGAGAGCAAGAGCACAACATACTGTGCTCGCCTGACTGCCGGGATGCAACGCCGCATCCGTTTCTATTCATGTTTTAGAGGGGAAAACATAGAAGTATACGTCCTCCCTCATTTCTACGTATTGTGGCACTTGAATGCGCAACAGTACCGCCAGCAGTTTTGTTTTGTTTCCGCGATACGCGCCCGCATCGCCTCAACCAGTCGCCACTCTCGTCCGCGGAAGCGGCTGGAGTATGCGCGCTTTGACCGCCAGGGCGGCACTGCCCACACCGCGGAAACTCCAGCGCTGGTTCCCTATAAACGTTGATGAGAACTGCAAGCAGCGATAAACAGACGCATGGGGAATAAAAAAAATTGAGAACATGGAAACGATCAGCAGCAGACAAAGGGGAGGCAGCTGTTCTCTCAGCAGCCGGGATGCGATTGTCAACAGATTTGAAGCGGGGCTTTGGCTTGCTAGTATCGGCAAAAAGCTTAAATCTACGCTGTAGATCAATAGGCGTGCATTTCATCATATGATCAGCTGTCAATAAGGATTAATTAAGAAAAACAAATATTTATTGCGCTGAAAAAGTCATCTACTAACCTCATTTGGTGATATTCTCGTTGTTGAATGCCTTTTTCGGCCCACGCGCTTCGCCCGAGTCGAGAGAGAATTTTCAAGGCATTCTTGGTGGAGTAAATGTGAACGAGAGTTCATGAAACGCAGCGGCGCCTTGAGACAAGGAAGGCGCTCCGGCTCGACTTAGCAAAGTTGCTGAGAAGCATTGAGTGAAGGTGCGTTTAACGATACTGTTGGACTATATATGTGGCCTGGCTCTGCGATGCCAGTGTGCTCGTCTACGCCTTTTAGGGGCGAAGCTCTTTCGGTTCTGGGTCTGTCTCTCCTCTGTAGTATGTAGTAGTAGTAATAGTAGTAGTAGTAGGTAGCCACTTCTAGTTCTTGAAGTGTTCACTAGATGGCACTGTCATAGCCACCTCTAGTTCTCAGACAGATCCCTAGGTGGCGCAGAGGCGCTCGCTGGGTGTCAGATGCGTGCTCTAATCCACAGTAACAAAAGGGGTGAAGGGCAGTTCAACCTGTCACTTAAGATCTTCAGTTCGTTGTTTGGACAGACGGAAGTTTTATGGCAGCCCATTGCAGAAAACGGCTGAGCCTGCTTACAGGCATCAGATTTCTGGAGAAATTATTTTGTGATTAAGTGACATGAGGAAGATGCTGCTTCGCCTATAGGTGCACTGCGCATTTTCGGCTAGGTGCTTTTCAATTAAGCCACAAGTCTATGTTAACTTCCGTAATCTCAAATATATGCATTTCTTTTCAGCATAAAACACAACAGTGAGGCGAGCAATGTTGTCATTCAATAAAGTACGCTACGTAGGAAATTGAACTTCTTTAGCTGAGCTAAAGAAAATTGAGAACCATTCAAATTCTACATTATTGTGAAAATTGTAAACATTGAATGGGGTTTAACAAACATATTCAAATGATAGTCGAATCATGGTTATATCCACGCTTGTGCGCGAATCATACCTAATGCATTTTCAGCGCATTTTTGTTGTTCCATCGTTTAGAAATCCATGAAAACAACGCTTCAAGCAAGAAAACATGGGAACGAGTGATATATAGATATAACAAAACGCTCTGTTGATAAATGTGGGGTGTACTATGCGAACGAGTCTCAGTGCATGAAATTCTATAATTCGCATTGTCAAAAGTGTTCTGATAGCTTCTGGTAAGTACAATAAATATCTTCATAGACGATAAATCGGGGAATACCAACTTGTAGCAGAAGCTTGTACAAACGCATGCACAATTTGGTGCAAATTTTGTTACTTTATTTTGTAGTGTTTCATTTTACTCTAACTCGCCCAGTCGCTTGCTCTAATGATTTCGGATGCGCGGCTTCCCACGGGCGTGTCACGAAACACAATAAAGGAAATTGAATAAGAGTTGTTACAATACATGACCACTGGATAAGCGTTTGTTAAAGTGCGTCGCCGAATTCGTGAAAAAAATATATACACCTGTTTTTAGTCGGTGCAGTCTTGATTATTACATTTACATGCTTCGCTTCATAGATACTTTTATATTGAAGGGTTGACTTTTTTTCATTAACATGGCGTAAGGAGATGTTGGCGCGCAAATAAGGTGCCGGCTACTCCCCAGGTCTTAGAGCTGTCTAACATAGAGCACATAGGGGCCAAATTTCTAAGCTTCCTCGCAGCCCATCAGGTTTGCTTCCTTTGATTTATTGGTGTCTTGCGTATACATAGGATAACTGTTGTCAATTTTCGTTGCCTCTGTTGATAGGTGCAGCGAGTTCATAAGTGACTGGCTCATCAAATAAAACTAAGGGAATGCCTATAGCATACTTAAATGTATGTTCAGGTTCTTTTGTTGATCATAATCTGTTGCACCTTGCCATCCCGTGCTGTGTGCGCTTTTCTTTATCACCTTTCATAAACATATGCTAATTAGTACCCCTGATTGCTCGGAAAATACTTCCTTAATTATGGCGCTACCTTTGTTTCGTTAATCCTAAACAGTACTGCTTGCTTTTATATGTTGTTGCAATATCTACCTTGCCGGTACTCATTATCAAAATATTATCAATTATCGTAGATAACCTCATTCAATGCGTGTGATTAGTTAATTCTGGCGCCTGAAATGAGTTCGGAAAAGAATAGATTTATGCGCGCTGAAGAGTTCTTGCTAATTTTATTAATCAGTCTACAAAAATGTTTTCGGCAAATGCGAATAGCTGCATATAAAGTGCCCGCAAACAACCTCGGAAAATGCAAGAAACCAGCGCGCAATTCTCTTCTGGCGTTTCTCGTGTTTTCAATGCACAACGTGACGTCAAAAGGGCAACTTATGTAACGTCAGTACGGTAAAAGCGCTCAAGTGGTCTATATGCGAGGAATAGCACTTGTGATTTGTGTGCTAGCAGGCTTTGTGATGTCGCCGTTCTTTCTTGTCGTCTTGCTTAGATATAATGTGCAATCTAGTGAGCTCACCGCGTGTGAAGGATTTTGTACTGTGCAAGTGAAGCGGAGTTGAAAATTGTGAAGACAGCTCAGGCGAAACAGGCAGAGGAAAGAAAGAAACAACTATCTCGCCGTCTAACTCGAAGTGTCTTACTCACACTTTAATAAACTTTATCGCATGATAATAATACTTGGGGTTTTACGTCCCAAAACCGCGATATCATAATGAGATGCCATAGTGGAGGGCTCCGGAAATTTTGACCACCTGGGGTTCCTTAACGTGCACCTAAATTAAAGTACATGGGCCTCAAACATTTTCGCCTCCATTAAAAAGGCTGCCGCCGCGACCGCGATTCCATCCCGCGACCTTTGGGACTAGACCACCGTGGCGGGGCGTTATCGCTTAAGAGACATCTCGTAATTGATAAATCCAGACGTGGCAATTTTTTTTCGCGTGGTCATTCAATTTAGATACCATCGCTGAATTTCTCCTCTACAGTACGTTGAGAGAAGTTGCTTCGTTGTACAAGTGGTAGCATTTCCTCAACGATTTTACCAATGTTTCCACAAAGTTTTCTTGAACTGCATTGCCGTGTCAAAGCCCAACATTCGGGAAAGTCCACGGTGAGGTGTTTCTGAAGGCACCAGTTGCTGCGTGGTATGAACTTCCTATTCATGACAAGAAGTAATGTGGCAGAAATAATAGAAGTAGCCTATCATCGTCGTTTCTTTGTTTCTTGGCTCGGATAATAATTGTAGATTTTACTTCTAGTATAGTATTTATGAAATACATGGAAAGGAAAGCTCAATTTTTAAGCAAAAGACGCGTTATACGAAGGTTTCGGGTGCGGTGTGTACCTGCGGCTGGCTGATTTTTAATCCAGTTTAATTGTTTTTCATTTACGGTATAATTACTAAACTACAGGTACAAGCTACGAATACGTTCTTTTAGCTTCAACGTCTATTGGTTTCATTGGGTTACGTAAAACTAATGTGAAATACGAGCTCATGTAATTGCTCACGTTAAACTAAAGAGACTCGACAGTCTTGTAAGAGTGTCGCGCCCCTTTTTAGTTTGACGCCAAGACCGCAGAATTTTAAGCTTCAGAAACATTCGGACGCTTCCTTGAAAACTGAAACCTTTCCGTGAAATTAAGTACATTCTTTTTTGCGTATCGAAAAAAAGAAACAGACCGACACAACACAGCACTTATGTAATTCTGCAAAATGAATGTAGTTACATCCTTTCGGTAAAAGTTTTCAACTAACAGCTTTATCCGAAAGCGAATTTGGGGCAACTCAGACTTTGGTCGGATCAATTTCGCCGCTGCGCTTCCGCAGAAGTATGGCGGAGAATTTCACATTTGTTATTGCTGAGCGCTACAGATCGTAGAGCTTTAGAAACAAGCGTGCACGTAAATTTTCATGTGACGTTTTTTTTCCGTTTCTTTTTTTCTCCTGACGCGCGGCCCGATGTTGTTTCCACTAGTCATTTTCAAACATGATGTTGAGTTTCGGCGAAACGTTTCGGCCACACAGTGTGCTTCGAATGCTCTTATTTATGGCATCCGCAAATTTTTGTTCTGCCGGCGTAGGCACTTTCCAACAGCCATAAGGTAGAAAGGGCGCCATTCGGAAGTTTCACTGCTTTCTAACGAAAGATTCTTTAGGAACGTGAAATCGTGCTGCGAAATGAGTGTGCCATTCAACAGCAACATAAAAAAATGAAAACTTTGCTGTTGTGACGGCTACACAGGCCGTGTTCGAATTTGGTTCAACTAAAAAAAGCGCGCACAATTAACTGGAGGTAAAATGTGCAACTTCATGGTTTGATGGAACACGTGCTTGGGTGGCTTATCAACTGATTACATTTGGCTAATTAAGATTAATTGTACTCAAGTGTACGACCCCGATTGCCTGTTTCCGATGGTGTGTGCTGCTCGACATCACCCGCCTGGCAGTGGCGTAGGCAGCAACTTTTTTCGAGGAGGGGTACCTCCTTGATCTTACGTTGGGTCTGGGCAGATAAGTGGCGTCGAGTGTCATTTTGTCCTCTGTATACCACGCAAACATTTGGGGGGGGGGGGCACGGGCCTGGTGCCTCCCCCCCCTCCTGGCTACGCCGCTTCCGGCTGGTCGAGCAGCCGGCTAACATTTCTGAAAACAAAAAATTACAGCATATCCACGGGTGAATGATGAAGAGCTTGGGCGAAGCTCCTGAAGCAATCATGGTTACACCGTGAAATGTTCAGTGGTTTCACCCAGCAGTAATCAAAGCGATACGCCGCTTTTATTACTGCTTGCCATCTAGCGTGCAGGGTGCCGCTGCTTTTTTTCTTCTTTTCTTTTTTTTCTTTTTTTTTTGCACACATATTGCACATATCTCTATGGGACTGCGCCATCTAGTATAGCGTCACCCAACTGCAGTTTGCATGCATCTCTATGGGACAGCGCCATCTATTGAATGATACGGGAAACGCGACGGCGGGGGAACGCCGCATGGAGCGACGACCGACCAGGTGATGCTATAAGGAGCTTCGCCCCTAAAAAAGCTGATTTCGCTCAGCGTTTGTAAGCATTCTTATAGCGAAGCTCTGTACCTCTACCCCCCAACGGGTGAGTTTCCGTGGGCAAGAAAACGCGTGGGGAATTAAGGCTATGGCAAAAAAAAACTGAAAAAAACGGCGTCGTGCTCGGACGCGTACAAGTCCAACAACATTTGCTTCAACCCACATGCTTCCTAACGTCTATTGGACAAGGCGAGATAGACGAAGATGAGGTGTAGAGGCTGACGGACGTCGACGGCCTGGACGACCCAAAGCAATGCGCCATGGCTATGAACGCGTCGAGCGAGACGGTTGTGTACGATGAAATATGCATGGCCAGTCTGCAAAATCAGACAAGCTTCTTTGCCATCGCTCGCGGTGAAAGTCAAATGCCAATCTCAATTTTATGCGATTCTAATGCAGAAGGCCATTCAAGCAACGTCGCAACGGGTAATCATACTTGGTGTCCTTCCCAGCTTCGCTGTGCAACCATATTCACGGCCTGGAATGGAGCCATAACTTTTTCCTCGACCCTACTTATTACAGGCGAAGCACCTTATGGTCTCGTCTTGACGGCGTGCCATGTCGTTGTCAAGGCAAATCAAGTTGTCAAACTATGGTCAAGAGCAATTGTATAATTAGTCAAAACCCATTCACAATTAACTAAGATGATTGACAGTAATCTAAAATATTGGAATAGCCAGGATTTAAATGCATTAATGAAGAGAAATTTGTTAAATTGCGTCTCAAGATTGGTATGAAATGCCAAGTTCTCTCCAATAATGCGTGGTTCGGAGTATGTTGCGGTGTGTAACACGAAGACGACTTACGGCAAGTCTGCCTCTTATTTAAAAGATTAAAACCGGTTTAACGCAAGAGAGGGTGCCACCACCTCAGCAGGGGCACGACTGCTCCTATCGGCGCTTCTCAGGCGCCCAACCAGCACGCGCTGTGTGTCGAGAGAGAGTGAACGGCGCGTGTTGGCTCCGGAAACGCTCTTTTTGCAATTGACGCTGAACTGTAAGCTTGTAAGGAGCGAGAACGCGTGCTCGCCCACAAAGACAACGCCGAAGCAGGACCGATGAAGCTGAAACACCTACGCGCACTGCATGCTTCACCCCTCCTCAGGTATCACGTTTGTGAAGGTGAGACATTTGCCAAGCTTCATCGTTTCAAAAGCGTTTTTTCGCTCTCTGAGCCTCGAATATACTTCCTGGTTTCTTTGCTCTCTATTCTCTCCTACTTTGATATCCTCTATTTGTTGCCTAATCACGAAAGAGAAGCCAAGTGTTATGAAAGTTCTCAGCCTGTTCCCTCCTCATTTGCTTTCTGTCTAATAAAAACTCACAGGGTCCCTAATACATTCGCCGAAGACGACTAGAAGGCGAAAGTCATCTTCTTTCTCTTCTCAGTCGATGTATTGGTCATCCCCCGCCCCCCTCCGGAACCTTTCTGCACCTAACGTGCTTTTTTCACTGCCTTCAGGATCGGATGCATTGCAAGCGTTCTGCACGTCATTTGGTTGTGCACTGCCTCCGTTATCGGCGCACTTTAGACCAAGCGCCGATGTCCGAGAACTGAGCTCCTAGAACGAGGTGTCTGACTTACTTTTACTGCATTGTCACATGAACAAGAAATGATTTCTCAATTTGGCCATCACCGCTTTGAACAGGTTTTCTATTTTTCTTCGCAATTTTGTTTTAACGAATGTTGCTATAAAATCGGCCTTTTTTTCATAAGTGTCCTCTTAACAACAAACCTTTTTAAATCACCACGTAAATAATTACAGCTAACCGCTTTGAAAACTACCTAGATCAGCGCACAAAAAAGGAAGAGCGAAAATTTTCAGATTGATCGCAAATCTTCGAAGAGATGCTAGCGCATGAGCAAATAAAATTTGTAACCTACCGTATACGATACTGATCTTTTATCAAGGACGACCACTTGGCGAGATGGCCTACTGTCCAATCTGGATCAGCCGAAGGTCGAAAAGCAGCCTTTGTAGATTGCATGGCAGCGAAATAATGATGAAACAGTAATGCAATCACAGTGATAGATTCCAGAAATAACAGCCCGTAAATAAGATGCTCGGGCCTGCCGGTTTCGCTTCAGTCGCGAGGGCTGATCGAAGTGAGATCTTTTTCGCTGTGCACTTCTGCATTGCGGCACACCGATTAATCCGCACTAGACCTGAGACTGACAATAGTACTAAGTAAAAACAAAAGAATGCCAAATGAGGAGCAAGGTAGATTAATGTAATGAGGTTCACAGGCAGACCGGTGCGGTTTACCGCATCATTTTCTCCTACTGATATTCCGTGTCATCAGCACGTGTGACCGGCTGTCGAGATTGTAGCGTCGATTCAGTCCGAGAATTCGCCATGATGCAATCGTGTGCTCTTGTCGCTGAGCCGTTGTTCTGGGCACTCAGGTCCCTAAAGTGCAGAATCTCCTTCTCATATTTTTTTTTAGCATCACTGATTACCCCCCATTCTTTTCTTCATTGAGAAGAAGCTTGTCTTCACACTTCTAAAAAAATCATTTAACCAAGTTTATTTCATTTTCTTCTTCCGCTTCATTACCTTACCTCAGGCCTCCTTCGCCCGAAGTACCAATGCTAAATACCAGAGCATAAGTACCAGAGCATAAATAAAAAGAACTTGTATTACCGCATCACATTTCATTGCAGCGCTGAAACACAGACGCGTGGACACGTCCTTCCAACTTCGTTTACTCTGTGCGAAAGACCACAAATGCCGAGCGCGGAACTTGGAGCTTTCCAGCAACACAGGCACGCCGGCGCCATAGACGTCAGACTCTGCCCAGGCGGCGCTGCGAAAAACAGCGCCACCAGCGCCCTCATCGTAGCCCTGGCACTAACTGGGTAGTGTAAAGAGAGCCGCCCGCAAGCGAATGTGCATAGGCCGCAATATAACCCTCCTCTTTCGTTGGTGTCGAGGCGCGGTTTCCTGAAAATCAAGGACCTGGAAAGCTTCTTCCGCCAATCCACGCTTCAGAAACAACGAAAGCTGATCAAAGCGAACTGCGAGTACAATGCAAAATAAGTTTTAGTTATTCCCGCGCGCTGCAACTCGCAAGTACAAGCGAGCATCACACGACACCGAGTTCGAGGCAAGCCCTCCGACATCCGTTCTCTAGAGCCTAAATGCGTTAAAATCGGTTATATACGTATGCCACAGCGATAAAGTACCTACATACACGATCAATTTACTTAGCTATGCATCTTACGATCAGTGGTAAAAACGCGGTTCATCAGGGGCGAATGGCTCCGACGATTTTCGCCTTTTCAGTTGCATTCTCCCTTAATTCATCTCTCGCTTCCTGTGCATTGGAGTGTTTTATTACGCATCCTCAAATGGTCTCTTGATGGTCGTCTTCCGTTTGTATGTACTGCAAATGGGGATACGTGCGTGCCCACTTTCGCGGGGTACAACCAAAGGCAAACCGTGGCCTCCGAGATAGCTACGGCAACCGCGGAGGACACGGGCGAAACAAACCTGAAGGGGGTCACGACCAACATTCTGCGATTTACTTGTATGACGCACGTGGTGTTAGCTAGTTAGAACCAGAACTCTGAGCCTTCAAAACGTACATACGTCCGCGATGCTGTGTTGTGACGACCAACTCGTCGCGGTGTGCGTATCACGCGTCTCCAGTCTGCCTCTAGCTGCTGACTTCGTGTTACACGACAAGCACCGCGGTCAGAGCCTCTGCTGAGCTTCATAGTCAAGGTTACCACGGTTTTGCATCAGGGCTACGCAAAACAACAGCAGAGCCACACATTCATGCCACCGGCTGTGGAGAACGCGGGTACTTCGCTTACCCAACACGCTCGCAACGGCCCGTATCCAGCGCTCTCGCCTTTCTTCTTCGTACGACAACTATGGAAATCGGTAAAACTGAACGTTGTTATTCAGTCTTTTACGTCCGTGGCAATTCACAACGCAACAGTGCGTCTGTTGCGGAGTTTCTTCGTAGCGTGCGGAGGGCTCTCGTCTGCTGCTGTTTTCGCCGTCGTTCAGGCGAGTGATCCAACAAGTTCACGACGGTTCGGTGGCGCGTCCGACTAGCGGAGAGCAATTCACAGCTCTCGTTCTGAGTGCTAAATGCGCAAACACACGCGATATTAAGCTCAATCGTTGTTTCGCACTCGCTAGTTGCACCTGGTCCCATAGCAAACTGTGTGAGAGAGTCGGTCTATGCACTACTCAATACTTATCCGACAGGTGGCGCCACACATCTTGGAAACTCCAGAGTCTGACGTCTATAGGAACTCCCAGCTTTTCAGATTTTTTCGTGGCCTCCGCCATTAGCGCCTGCAACGCGCCGTTAGAGGGCGTGCTCCCGGAGCCAATCTCGGAAGCAACGATTTTCCGTAGGCACCGCCACGGTGGTGCAGTGGTTATGGCGCTCACCTGCTGGCCCGAAGGTCGCGGGATCGAATCCCGGCCGTGGCGGCTGCGGCCCGTGTACTTAGATTTATTTATTTATACTGAGGCCCGTGTACTTAGATTTATCTGCACGTTAAAGAACCACAGGTGGTCGAAATTTCCACTTCGGCGTCCCGCGTAATTACATGTGGTTTTGGGACGTTAAACCCTAGATATTACGATTTTTTGCTGCTGGTTTGTGCAATTAAACTCACATGGTGCCTCGGGCTCCACGACCATGGAGTTCCTGGAATGTGGTCTTGGGCAGCGCTGTTGAATCTATCTTCCCCCTTGCCGCGTCATGTTCTCGGAAATCCCACCGTGTCTGCGCGCACGCGTTAAAAGCGAGAAGACGATAGTGCCAGAAAAGAAGATAGCATTGCGGCACCCGTCGATGCGGGCTCCTTCCACCTCTAATTTATCGCGTTGTCACCGTACGTTTGAAGCCTTTGCTTGTCCCTGCTTTGTATTTGCATCCTGAAGCTCCGAGAGCAATGTATTCGTCACTCTATTGCACCATATTCATGATCTACTCTAAAATCCTCGGAGACAAGCTTTAGCAGGCGTGGTTAAACAAACAGCTGATCTCCATAATGAAGACAAACCGTACCTGACGCTTTGTCTTCAGCGTGCGATGACACTAAACGATAACCATTTTTATTGCTGTCGGGACCGTGGACAAACAGCAAGCGCTGGTTCGGATCGAAGCGGACGGTCGTGTCTGCATGGGTGCTGCCAAGTTGTTGGCATCCACAATTGCTGTCGAAAACTGACGCAACAATTAAAAGCATACCAGATAAATGCGAAGTAGAATAAACACATCATGCATGACTGTGGCGTAGTATGGTATGAACTACGTTTTCTGCGCAAGCTTGTGACTACTCACACCATGATGCGACCAGATTGTGTTTTTTGACGACGGCCGCTTCGCTGGCCCAAGAGCACTCACGATCTCGTGAACAAACTTGGCCGTCTCCGCGTTCCGCTGCGGAAAGTCGTCTATAAACTACCGGAAAACGTTTCTTAGCAACAACGCGAAGGTTACATATGTAGCCAAATTACGCGATCCCCACCGCTACTGATTGTAGTCCCACAATTGCGTCAGTGCTTTCTACGTGGGGGTCAAAACATAGCTCTTTCATTTTCTACGTGAAGCTCTTTCAGACATGACGCAGCACAAATTAGTGAGATATCTGTACTTGTTTATAAATTTGGGCTGTCTTTTCGCTTTTCGCGCACGCGAGAAAGTCGCGCCTTTTACGCCTGTTTATTCAAGTGAGTGTCCGTTTCCTTCTGGTTCTTCCATCTACTTGCCTAAAGAAACTTGCGACTAACTCTACCCACAAATAGTCGTCTAAGCAGACAAATCAAATGCTTTGCAACGCTTATACCACTGTTGTATGAAACGTGCGCCAACCCGCACTATTTGGCGTAGGAGCACATGTGGTGAGGCTCCGCCTTAGTACCTTTCCTTTCATTGCCAAGAATTGTTGTCCGCGAGTATAGAAACGATGGAAGCGTAATTCCCTCGGAACGAGCGGCTCAAAACGAAAATGCCTGGCAGTAAGAGGAGAATCTCCAAGAGCTCGTCACAAAATACAAGCGCACGGATGCCTAGTAGAAAACGCGAAAGCTACTTATTGGTCTGCCGTGTTTTGGCAGTTGGAAATGAGGCGCACTACCCTGCACGGGTGCCTTGCCGTTTGGGAACATGAAGGGAAAATCATCAAAGTACAACTCCATGGTGGTGATTGTGTCGCGAAGTGGCTTCGCTGGCAGTGAATACGGTACACTGCTCCGAACGCGAACTCAGGGGCATGGTTAATAAATTCCGTGAAGTCAGCCGCGCTGCTATTCACGCGACACCGTTTTAAAGGGCCCCTCACCAGGTTTGACAATTTTGAGCTAACGAGCGCAATGCATACACTCGGCGTTCACGATCACGTCTGCCAAAATTTGCAACGCTACGCGCCGCGGAAATGGGTCAAATTTCAAGGTGAACGCTCCTTGCCCTTCTTCTCGCGGGCGCGCGCTTTAGAGAATGAGGGGATGACGTACATGAGAAAATGGCCCTGCGTTGATGGTAGCGCTGTGACGTCGCTCCTCTACGTAGACGACTGTGCTCTGACGTCGCCAACAGTAGCACGTGACACTGCAATAATTATTTGACGCGACGTGTGTAGTTTGTGTAATTTGTTGCTTGAAGAGATTAATAAAACTTGAGAGAAATAACGAGACACACAAAGGGAATGTGTGCGTCTCTTTCATTTTTTTTTCGTGAATTGCAGCGAGATGCGGGGCTAGTGTGCCTCCCTTTCCTATGCGTTCGTGTCCCCGCGGTTAGCGCATCGCGCAGACGCCAGCCCTGGAAACGAAAGTAATGTTCTGGCGCGTTCGAGCACTCATTATGCTCATTTATTCCACCGCGTCCAAGTAAACGTTAATGCGGCACTGGCTCATGATACCGCCACTCTCGTTCCCGTACAAATGTCTCAACTTTCATGCCCGTCCCGCAGAAACAGGCAGTACTCCACAGAGAACGCCGACAAAACGCCCACGGCCGCTACATAAAAAAAAAGGTAGCGGCCGTGCAACGCCGCTCGCGTGCTCTGGCTGGCTCGGGCACGTCATGCGCACGTGACAATGCATGCGCATGACGTGTTCATGCGTATGTGTCAAGTGAAGACGGCAGGGACGGGATTTGGCTTGCTAAGGCTACACGGGCGAGTGGCAAGGGTTTGAAACTCGCCTCCTCTCATCATGGTTTCGCGCCGCTACATGTTATTGTTTTTCTCAGCTCGTAATGAACCGATTTGAAACATTCTTGCGGTATACTGCTCCTCATTTGGCACGCAACAACTTCCAGCGTCTAACTAAAATTTGCTACGTGGGCTGGTGAGGAGCCCTTTAAGAGGGAGTGCTGTTAGCTTTCGTTGTCGACGGCCTTGAAATGACACTGAGCCAAAAGCCGGCGCCGTAAGGAGGGTATCGTTTCGTGAATGAAACAAGAGATGCGAGCAATTAGCCTAAAGTTAAAGAACGCGATATTTGGCCCCACACCTTTGGTACGCGACCGCATTACAAACGCTATGTACGGCCCAAAGAAAATACAAAAAGAAATATTGCTTCCGAGTTCATCCTAGTGTACACGTTAGGCAAGTATGCAGAATAGAAGGAAAAATATTGAACTGGTTATCTTGCAATACATAGGAAATAATGCTATCTAAGTA